>NC_067404.1:61298838-61598838 GCF_016432865.1 Antechinus flavipes | reverse complement strand
CTCGAGGTTTTGTTTTTACCTCCCTTGGGGAACATGTGCAGTTGTGAAATTGCTAGATTTGGGCACATATACTTTAGTGAGTTTTCTAGTCTAGTTTCTAGAACAATGAGATCACTTCACAGTCCAATCCATAGTGCAGCTGTAGACCTACCTTTCCACATCTTCCTCCAACATAGCACTGTCATCTTTTATCATTTTTGCCCACCTGACAGGTATGGGGTGAAACTTTGAGAATTAGCCAAGATTTGTGATAATTTCATTTTCCAAGAACATTTTATGAGAATAACAATGTTAATTTGAAGCCATAACCAAATACGTTCTCCTAGGAGGACAGAGACAAGACCAAAATAGACCACACGAATGAGACTAAAACCAAACATCTTGTTCCACGAGTACCTAGGCAGAGGCAAAACCACCGAAATGGCCAGCAAAGACTTAACCTTGACCTCCAAAATATTTCTGTGATGCACTAAAAAGTTCCAAGACCTCTTTAGCAGAGAGGATAGTTTCATAGTTAACATGTCCAGTGCGTGCTTCAATTTCCATCTTTTGTCAAGCGGCAGGGCAAAAAACAGCCACTTTCTCTGAGTCACGGACCATGAAAGGAGAGCTGATCGAGGGAATGCAAAAATGTGAATCATCATAACCTCCAGGTTTTTTTTTTTTTAAAAAAACAGGCCTCCTTCCTCATAAATCGGCTCCCTCTACCATATTTCTGAGGGGGGGGGAATGTGTGACAAATAGAATAACATCCCAAGACTCTCTCCCCTCACTTGGCTTATTGGTTCAAATATAACCTCCAAGTCTCAAAGAAATGAACAGCTGGTCTCTAAGAGGTGGCTTCAGGACCGGGGCAGGGGATGGTGATGGAGAAGATGGAAGAAGAACCCTTAATGAAGGTCTACACCTGCTCGTGCACTGTCACCAAACTACAGCTATTGTTTATCTCCCCCCTCCAAATCACACAGCTTTATAGAGCCCACAACACGGAAGCAAGAAGGCACACAACGGACACATTAGTTAAGGGGCCTTTCCTTTTACTTGGACGACTCCCGATAATGGAATTTAATTGTGGAAAAAGCGGAATAATTTCAGCTGAATGTCATTTGGGCCATTCAAACTGGGAATCAGGGACATTTTTTAACAAAGGTTTTGAAACTTCCTTTGAAATCAGGAAGCTGCTCTGCACAGATAAGAGGCGAGGTCTGAGGATTCTCTATCAGAAATTTCAAGGTTTTTTCCATCTGCTTTTTCACATTAACTGGTAATTATCCAGAAAGGCACATAATAGTGCAGAAATGACAGAAACCAACAAAGGTTTGCCTAAGATATGTAAATTGTCAGTGATCAGCGAGGTCCGGCAGTGGGGCTTGCGATAGCCCAATTATTTCTGCTGCCACCATATGTTTCCCAGGAGCTGCTCTTTATCATGGCTACTAGATGTACATTTCTACATAAGTCCCCAAGAAAAGGGGGCCAAAAGGGGGATTTCTTCAAAGTGAAAAACAAAAATGGCATGCCAGTACTCCGCCTCATAAATTGTTTATTGTTTGGAAGAGTCTTAATTTTCCCATCCCTGTGATTTTCCTTATATTGGACACTCCTGGCATGGAAGCTTCCTCCACTGATGCATATTGTGAACTCATCTATTACTTCAAAGGATCTTAGATCTTAAGATACAGAGTCCCTAGGAGGCCATCTAGATGACATCTCTGCCTAAGACAGAAAAAGTGATAAGTGGCAGAAACAAAATTTGAAGCTAGATCATCTATCTCTAGAATTGGTTCTTTTCACTGTAGGAAGGTCTGAGAAAGTCACTGGGAGAGGGAGGGAAGGAGGGAGGAGGGAATCCTACCTATACTAATCAAACTCAACAACTCTTGATTTTCCATCCCATTTGGTAAATAACTCCCCCTGCTTTAGAATTCTGTTTATATTCATGATATTGTCTACTTAACCGGGATACACACTGGGATCTGGTGTTTCCTCTACTAGACCACAGCCTTGAGGAGAGGGGCCCATTTCAACTTTGTTTATTGGGAGGAACAGTATTACATAGTAGTTAGAGTACTGAATTTGGAGTATGAAAGACCCCATTCACTTTTGCCTCCTCACACATGCTAGTCATGTAAGGAGAGGCAACTCGGTCAGTCCCCTCTAACATACTAGGGCATCAGTTTCCCCACATTTAACAATGAGGAAAATAGAAGGTACAGCACAGGGATCAAAGGTTGGAAGGAAATTAAGTATATAATGTGCTTTGCAACTTTTCAAATCACTAAATAAATGGCAGTTTATTTTTACCTTCATCTTGAACCTAACTGGCC
Source organism: Antechinus flavipes (assembly GCF_016432865.1). NCBI lineage: Eukaryota > Metazoa > Chordata > Mammalia > Dasyuromorphia > Dasyuridae > Antechinus > Antechinus flavipes. The sequence continues at coordinate 61,596,511 of NC_067404.1, read as the reverse complement.
CTTAAAGGTTTGCTGTGGCCATTCCTTTGAGTCAAATACTGTCTTTAAATGTGAATGCTACCTGGAGGAACAAAGAGGGAGAAAACAAGCATTAAGTAGCCTTCTACTATGTGCTAAGAACTTTACTAATATTATCTCATTTGACCCTCACAAGACACTCTTCCCCCCAGCTAGATGCTATTGTGAGGCATACAGGCAAAGTGACTAGTCCACGGTCACACAGCTAGCGAGACCATATTTGAACTCACATCTTCCTAACTTCACACCCCACACTCTAACCACTGTGCCATCTGGATACCTCTGGAAACACCAATCTATTGAATGAATTAGAGCTTCTTAATTAAGAGCTTCTTAGAAAAAAAAACAGAGAATAAAGTAGATGAAGGTAAATTCTGAAGGGCCTCTCAGATTCTGGGCAGCTGAAGCTCAGTACACATCTGAGGACAACCTTTTATTCTGGAGTCTATGGTCAGGTGAGGGGACTATTATTATTCTGATTATTCTCAGCCAGCCAGATGAAAAATTCCCTTTGGACTAACTGCCAGGCTGTTTACCGAGCCTGGACCATAAATGAATAGCAGGAAGATGGTGGGGTGGATTGCATTTGAATAATGGTTCAGGGCTTTTAATGACACGCTTTAGACTCCAGCTCTACTGGATGATTTGCTTCTCCCCTTAGAAATCATTCTGTCTCCTCTATTGCTCCTTCTCCCATGTGTCAGATGCATTCTTACCCACCTCTAATCACTGGCAACTCCTAGCTCCCTTTTAGGCTCTATACGGGGGCCACTTACCACAAAAAGATTTGGCTTACTCTCAGGTATTAGCTCCCACACAGCCATATTATAAAGATCCCATATATGCTCATCTGTGGCAGTCTCTTCTTGGCAGTGAAGAATTTTCTTGCGGGCAAGGAACATCTCCCTTCTTTCTCTGTCTGGCCAACACTTAGCACTGTTCTTGACCCATGATGAATCTTTGATAAAAAGATGTTTATCAACTAAATGACATTATACTTCTGTCACCAAACCCCTTCTTTTCACACAAGCATGCTGCCAATGAGGCTGTCTAGTTGTGACCCGTGAGATGGCACATTAGCAGAGAATCGATAATAATAATATCACCGAGAGGAGACATTTATGCAGTCTTTTAAGGTTTGCAAAGTACTTTATATATCCCATCTCATTTGAAATTGAGGCAGGAAATACAGGTATTAAGCCCATCTTAAAGATGGGCAAACTGAGGGAGAACAAGCAGAATTTGAATCTTCCTAAAACCTAGCTCTCTACCTACTAGGCAGTTTGGTCTAAAAACTGACTCAAAGGACAACAGAAGCACATGTAGGAGGCTGCGACATAGGATTGCATGTGCACATGCAATAGCATCAGAAATAGCATCCAGGAGAGGTCATTTAGGAGAAGGTGGACCACTCAGGTAACCCTAATGGAACACAGGTGACAGCTCCAAAACTACCTCACGTCCCCCAAACGGCAAAACTATCTAATGGTAGTTCCTCTCTGGAGGATTTGTGTGAGAACACTGGCAAGAATCACACCAGATAAAAAGGCACGAAGACCACAGATCTGCTGATGTACTCAAGCAACACTGAAATGATGGAATTAAATAATTAAATTCATTTAATTAAGGAATTAAAGAGATTTAAAGTAGTTCTTTAAGGTTAAGAAAGAAAATATATTAGCTAGCAAGAAAGCCTTCTCATTTCCCACAATTCCAGCCAATGGTCATAAGTAGCATGGAGACAGCCCAAGCCAATCCTCTGCCTTCGCAGGCACCTGTACCCAAGACGAAGCTTAAAGAAAATAGTTGCAAGAATGGGGCAGAAGAGGAGAGAAAAGATTGGGGGCTGGCATAGACTGAGCTAACAATGCAGAAGGAATAAAAACATTTCCCTCCAAAGCTGTTCCAGCTCTGTGACCATCTGCACATATTCTCAAACACCTTGTTCTTGCCAATAGTCATCAATGGAGGCAGTGTCAGGAGTAAACAGCAGGCAAGTCAAAACAAACTCCCAGCCGGGCCAACCAGGATTAACTGAGAAAGGTCCATTTTAAAACCTCAATAAATGTTCTTTTAATAATCTGGCTTGGCTCACTTGACTTCCTATAGCTCTTACAATATTTAAATAACCGTCAGGCTTGGCACAGCGGGAAGAAAGGCCAAAACATCGCTCAGTAATAAATCTCTCCAAAACAGCCAATGGGGATGAGCCGCACACACCAGAGGCTTTCGGACACTCTGCCAAAGCGTGCGCTGTGACTATCCTTCCCCAAAGGCAGGCCCACCAGCTAAAGCTGAACACCAACAATACAGCATGCTTCCATGTGCGTGAAGAGGTCTCCCTCCCGTTTCAAGGGATGCGGGAGAGGCCAATGGAAAAGGAACCCCTTTCTGCCTGTGCATGGCGCTGCATCTCAGTGACAACCAAACCTTGGCCTTTTGATAAGTTCCAAGGGTCAAACACTGTTGCTTGTGGATGTATATCCATTTTTTAAGATCTTCCTCAATCATTCTTCTTCTAATTGAAGAAATGAAGTCCCAGAAGTTCTAATATTGTGCTAATATTCTATCTGTTATAGAGCACACCCGCTAGAAGTCACAAAGCTCCATTACCTTAGCAGATGAGGTTATGTACAGTTTAGCCTTTCACAGCTTTGGGATTTCCTCTTACGTGAATCCTAGGAGCCAGCAGGCAGAGTTATATCTCCTCCCTTCTCTGGCATCCAAACTTGAGGGCCAGAAGGTTGGGTGAGAGAGAAAGAAGCTTCAGTTGCGTGCTTCCTCATAGATCCCCCACAACCCGGAGCAGTTATGGTATTGTGGAAAGAGATTGCAACTTGGCATCCAGATATGTGGCTTAGGATAGCAGCTCTTCTACTCGCTCCCTAAGAGACTCAAACGGATGTCACTTCATCTCTGGGGCCTCATCTCGCTTTCCATAAAATGAGGGACTGGACAAGAAAGAGATGTTCTGAGGTTCCTTTCAGCTCAAACATTTCACAGTACCTTCAGGTCGGAATGCAGAATTTATCCTCACCCCCCCACCCCCCGAAAAAAAAAAAACTGGATCACACAGAACACTCACAGCCCTCTGAAAAGCCCATCAGGGAGTAGCCGAGGACAGGAAGCTTTGGTCGCCTCAACACAATGAGACAGTCTTGGGAACCAACGTGTGCCTAGTAGAGCTTGACATTGGGCTCCAGTTTCATTGTAAGCAATTTCCTTTACCAGACCCTGTGGGAGCTGCCATCCAAAGGCAGTGAGAGCATGAGGAGCTCCCCAAAGCTGTTCACAAAAGGTCCTTAGGAGGATTAGTTCCTTCCAGGTTGGTAAATAAGAAGGCACTGCTAGCCCATCCCTACACAGCTGTCGGCTACCAATTGACCTTAACCACCGGGTCTGGCTTAGAAAACACACAGTATTCTGTGCCCTAACTGATTTTGATATGGTAAGAAATAAGACGCTGTCTCCCCAAATGGTTCCCCTACACTTTGGGCCTCAGTTCCTTCCTACGTGCTGGTGATAGGAAGACAAAAGTGAAAACATTCTTATTCTCAAGGAGCCCCTATTTTTCAAGGGGGATATGAGATGTACATGGAAGCTAGATGGAAAGCATGTACAAAATTGCTCTGAAGTCATTTAAAGAGGAAGAGAGTAGCTACTAGTTGGGAGAAGAGAACAGAAAGTTAGGGAAGGCTTCTTGGAGGAGGTGGCAGTTGAGCAGGACTTTGGAGGAAGCAAAGGTGGTAAGTGGTCAATGGTACAGTCAGACTAGGTTCAGTCTAAGGTCCCTTCCAGACATCTCGGCTCAGACATCTTGTGATTCGGGGGCATATCGTGTGAACAGCACAGAGTATATGACAGAGCAGGGGGCAGCATGATCAGAACTGGGCTGCCAAAAACTTCATCTGGCTGCAGGTGAAAGATGGATTGGAAGAGGGCAAAAGGCAAGTTCAGAAGCTTGCAGTATCCCACGTGAGGGGGTGTTAAGGTAGTGGCAGTAGAAGTTTGAAGAAATGCTTCTGCCTCCAGGTTCTCGGAGAATCCTGACAACACTAAGTCAGCAGCCACTCCTGTCAACACAGCAAAACACAGTCCAGGAGTTCACAGTCTGACAACTGGTAAAGTCTCTATCTATGCATGTGGGAGCCCAGGACACTACCTTAAGACCTTCCTTAGCCAAGTACCTTCCCATATCAAAGAGGGCATGGGACTAGATAACCTGAAAACCCCTCCTTCCCCATTTTCCTTTTGGCTGGGACTTGCCATACAGTTGTGAGGCAGCTACGTGGCACACTAGATACACAGCTAGACCTGGATTCAGGAAGAGCAGAGTTCAAAATCTACCTCAGACACTCATAACCTTATAACTTATAAACTCAAATTACAGCCTCTTTCAGCCTCACCTTTCTCAAATGTATGACAGGGATTATTACAAATTCTCCTTCAGAACTGTTGTGAGAATCAAATAACACTATCTGTAAACCTTACAGCACTCTAAGCACTTACTATCATCACTGTGAAAAAAAATAAGATCATTTCAGAACTAAAATGCAGCTGTCCCCAATGGCAATCTTTACCAATGGTGACCATCTGAGGATCTGTGCACGTGAGGTGGCCAAATGAAGCTCCAACGAGCACACATTTAACCACAAAACAGGGAAGGGTCGTGGAAAGAGATGAACAGACCTTGGACCCAACCAGGAGCCTCCAGGACCCAGCCTGGAGCTTCCAGAAAGGATTTGTGGAGAAATGTGGGGCTGAGACTTCACAGGGAAGGTGTGGAAAGAATCTTTCTGCTGTTGAGGTCCCAGATCCATTCAAATCCTCCCCCAGTCAAAACTCATTCCCCAGAGCCACACAACTAGGCCTCGGGAGAAGTGCCTTCCCCTCAGCGAAGGGCTTCTGACGACACTGAACTCCAATTAGTTTGGAATACGAGCCAGCAGAACTGCACTAGATGGTCTCTCCCTTTGGGAATCTAAGGTGGCCACCAGAGTTTGGCCACCAGGGGGAGCTGCTGGGCCACGTGGCAACAACAGCGGGTACCGGTACAGGCCTGTTTAGGAAGCCAGGGAGACAAAAATCCATTGCAATAAGGACTTTAATGAAATAAGAAACTAAAAAGACCCAACTTCATCTTGTCAAAACCGGGATGATGTTTGTTCTTAACTGCTAGCAGAACAGTCCCAGGGTCAGAGCAAATGCGCCCGCCACCCTACAAGCAGGACGCAGACTTTGGCCAAATGTGGGAATAAGGCTAGATGCTGCGCTGGCTACAGCACCTGGCTGGTTCAAAGAAAGTGAAGTTCACAGAGCCAGGCCCTAAAAGCCCCAGCCATCTGACAAGGCTAGGGCAGCACTGCTCCTTCTCCCTTCACTGCCAAGGGCAAGGGTGACTCCTTTGTGCAGCTCTCTCTCCCAAGCATTCCTTTGGGGGAAGATGGGGAGCCATTGGGAACAGAAGTAGGAAGGCTCTGACAGAACTCACTAGTGTTCAGGAAGCCTCTACACCAAGCCCTCCAATGGCCCCGGGGCTCCCCCTCTCCTGCCCTGTCTCCCTCCCTCCTCTCCCACTCCATCTGTCTGTCCGTCTGTCCATCCCTCTCTCCTTTCCCGCTCCCATTTCTGTCCATCTCTCTTTCCTTCTCCTGCTGTCTCCTTGTCTTTCCATTACCTCTAAATCTACTCCCCTGTGAGCTCCCAGAAGTCACTGACACAGTAAAACATTTCCCAAGAATTCATTGGTTCACACTTAGACTTCTAACAATTACATCAGCTATATTTTGGGTCCCAACTACATTAGTTCTGTCAATGTTGCAGCCAAGAAAAGCCCTGCCTTTCTGAGGAGCAGCACTCTCCTTGTTAGCCCAACCACCCCCACAGTGGGGACAGCAGCTTTGCTCTTGTTCACCCTTGAGACTCTACTAGCTAGAGTTCCAGTCAACTTGGAAACAGCCACTGGACCAGAATTCTCTTTATGAGACACAGTCCAGGAGTTTCTCTGAGTTTGCTTCAAGTACCAGCTATCCTTTCCCTCTGGGGACTCCTCGTTTTATCTTGTTTGGTTTTACCCCAGCCGAAGACTGGGAGCTCTGCTTTTTGATTTCGATGAGCTCACTCCCTAGTATATGGGAAGTAATATTAAAGATCATCTAGTCCAATATACTTATTTTATGATGGGTAAACTGAGGGGCAGAGAAAGGAAGAGACTTAGCCCAATCTTCGAAGCAAGTCAGAGTTCACTTCCATATTCCTTCAAGTTTACATCTAAAGAGCTTTCTCCTGCCCACCAAAAAAGCAGAAAGCTTAATATATATATATATATATATATATATATATATATATATATATATATATATATATATATATATATACACACACACACACACACACACACACACACACACACACAAACACATACATATTACCTTTCCAAGTGCTTCTATCTCTGATCTCATTTTAGACTTACATTAACTTCTTCATTTGGATATTACTCTCATTTTAAAGGAGAAGAAATTGAAGCCCCCAAAAGAGAAGGGACTTGGCAAAGAGCATGCAGCTCTTTAATGACAAAATTGGGACTTGAAAAAACTGAAAACAAGTTATTTCATATATCTTATTGGAAAACTGAAAAGAAAATTAGTCTAAGACCAGCTTGTGCAATACGGATGGTGGGATGTGAGGACATGATCCATGAATTGACTCCAGACTCCCAGAAACTCTCACATACTCCTTTCCCAAACATTATCTCTTACGATCTTCATAATGGCACAGGGATAGGAATAAGCAGCATTGTTGTCATTTTCATATAAGGAAATTGAGGCTAAAAGTAGTTAAGGGAGTCAAACTCAAGTGTACTAACTTCAAGTTTAATACTCTTCCCATTCTGCCATATTACATCTAAACACTAATCGAGATGTTTAAGTGGTTACTCAAAATAATCATGTTAACCGACTTAAGGAAGAACAAAATACTTGGTGTAATAAGGAGATATATTTATTGTCCGGTTTCTGAGACAATCATTGTGTGGCTTCCTCCCCTTACCTTACTGAAGGCTGCTATCCCCATGACAGCATCCTAGACCAAATGGGAAGTAGGCTGGGTATGTGTGCATGAGATGAGCCTAGAAGGTCATTTATTTTGCTCTGGCAGGGATGCATAAAAGATCAAGTTTTCTTGATTTGGTAACCATCTCAAAGAAGCTGTTTGGAGCTTCAAAAAGAACTCACAATGTGAACGTGATTCTTATATTCTAGCAAAACTGAGCATGCTGAGCATGAAAGCAGGAGAAAAATGGGTGAGATAGAAAAGGGGCCCATTAAAAGAGCACTGCATCCATAATGTAGATAGTTATAATCCCTAATACTATTTCTAGCTGTTCAAGCATTTGGGCCTCTCCTTCTTACACCACCATACAACAGCCTAGGAAGAAAGAAACTGGGCAGACTTATAGGTATACCTCAATATATAAAAGTGGGAGTGGGGGCAGAGCTGTGGTCAATCACAATTCTGTATGTTGAATTATACTGTCCTACTGATTTCTATCAAGTTAGAGATATATTCCTAACTAACAAAGCTAACATTAAGATTAAACAGGATTTGTTTCCCCAAAATTTTCTATGACGACACTGGTGATGCTTCAAGCATCATTAAGTCGTCTGAAAAAAACCCCCAAAAAATCTATTTCTTTGTCACAATAAGGAAAAAGTTTTGTTTTGCCAAAAATAAGTGACTAAAACCATAACTAAGAAGGACGAGGCAGGAGAAACGAGAGCACATGTGAGCACAGAGACAAGAGTCCCAACAATTGCAAAGAAAAGTGAGAACTTACAAAGTGGTGGCTCGAAGGGAGGTACCAAGGGCCAAGAGGAATGCATGGCTTTCAACCAGGCCAGTAGAACCACTACAGAACCAGTAGTTAGTAAAGTAACTAACATCCCAAGAACCGCCTCAGGTTCCTCTTTGGCAAAATGAGGAAACTGAACCTGATTTCATAGATTTTATGTAATCCTTCTAGGTATGAATTTCTATGGTCCTGTGACAAGAAAAGTGGAGAAGATGGAATAAATTGCAACTCCCAAGACAATTCTCTATTCCCCAAATGGATGCGACATGCCTTTCCTTTGTCTTTCCAACTCTTTGACCACTGCTACTCCCTTCAAATTATAAAAATCCCAGAGTTCCAAATAGAGATCAGGGCACACACATCATGCTGCCCTTTATAAATGTCATACAATTAAAATTTTACAAACAATGCTGTAAAATGAGGGATACTCATCTACCCAGCAAAAGGCTCGATTCTGTCCAATTTAAAAGGGTGAACAAATTCAGCTGTCCATGGCAGAGTGGAGCAAAGGGGTGAAAGTAGAACAAACGAACTGGTTTGTGTATCTTTTCAATGCTTCCCTCATAGGACGAGAAAGCTGATGTAGTGAATAAGGCTTTGGATCCTCAGTTAAGAGACCTGCAATGGAAGCTCAACTCAACAGACTTCAGTGTTTTTCCCTCTCCATCTCCATTTCCTCATCTGTAAATGTGGATGCCAACGTTTGTACTGCTCGTCTCTCTCTCAGGCTCTTCTGGAACAGAAATCACTTTGTAAGCCTGAAGGTGCTCTAAAATATGTTATAATTATTATACTAAGTACTTTATAAGTGTTTGTTGTATGAATATATTTCCAAGAAATCTGCCCTATGGAATTACACTGAGATAAAACTACCTGTCTTTCAGACTATAGGAGAATTTTTAAATCGCTCATCATTGCATTAAAAAAAAAAATCTCCATTTGTGCTCCTGAGAAATAGTCATAAAGAAAGAACAATGGATGCCAAGGGCAAAGGATAAAGACAGATAAGAAATCTGTATCTGATTAGAACATGATGAATAGAGACAGAAATGGGATGGAGATGGCAAGGTGATGGGAGGGAACAAACGCCGTAAAGTACGGGGCAGGAGACAGATGGGCTTTTAGCACAAACCTAATCAGCATCTCCTAAATTCAAGGCTAAATAACAGGCAAGCACTTACCACAGGGTGTTACACTTCCAGTCTTATTTAGGAATCCTGCTCGGCTAAGACTCAAGCACTCTAGACAGGTTTATGTTTCTTAAGCCGTTTTGTGAAATGGTCATCTCGCTTGACCAAAGTTTCACTGAATTCATGGAAGAAGCCACTCACGATAGCTTAATGTTTCCACAGCACATTCTTTATCTTCTCCTGCAGTTGTGATCACTGAATAATATGCTGGCCTACCTGGGCACTCTTACAACCTTAACATTTGACTCCCTGGGCTACAAGGTCCCTCTTAAAATCCCTCAATCCCAGTGATACACCTGCAGCAAAAAGGGCAGGCAAAGAAACCTGGCGCTCATTGGCTGGAAAAGTCATCACATGATCTATTCCAACGGCCCAAGTGGTTCGTGATTTCACAGATATGGAGGCTGCTCCCAGACTATCGAAGCTGTCCTTCTCATTCTTGCCCTTCCCTCAGGTTTGCCGTAGGAGGCACAAATAGCACCCCAGGCGTGTTCCACCTGACATTGTCTGAATAACAATGAAACACACTGGCTGTCCATCAGTCATCCCTTCTCTCTACATGACTGGCTCATTCTTTTTTCCCCTACTCATACATGTCTGAAGAAAAGCTTTACACTACTTATTCATAATTCCTTATTTGCCCCTAGGAACTTAAAAACTCAAGGATCACAGCAAGAAAAATCAAAGTAATCACTTCATCCAGACTATCTATCCCCATTGCTTGTGCACTTGAATTTCTTCATCTGTGTTCTCTCCCCTTTCACCAAAAGCCCCTTGAGGACATTTGTCTATCACGATCTATCTCCCTCCAATCCTCCAGCAAGAATACGAGGCTTAACACATAAGCAGATGTGGGTGCTGCCGAAGTATCTGCTGACTATTTGAGGCTTTCCATGACCATTGGAGGCACTATCAAAGGGTGAACAGCCATAGCATTTGCTCCCCCCCCCAATCCTTCCCCACCACCCCAGCCCATATAAAAAGAACAGCTTTTAAGGAAGAGGGAGGAAAGATGAAAAGAACGGACCATTAGGGCTGAAGCCTCCCAGACTAGAGAGCTGGGCTTGGGAGTTAAAACCACCAAGTTCATTTAGGAACATATTTATGAATATCTATCTAAACCAAGTCACTCAGCTCTCTCCAGCCTCACTCTTCCTGGGTGTGAAAGTGGGATAGAATGAGTAGCTACCTCGGCTACAAAGATCAAATGAGAACACATAGAAAGCACAAAATAAATGGGAATTACCATCTATTTCTAGTCTTGTCTTGTGTTCCCAGAAGAGAAAGGAATTTCCAATTCATGGTACAAATTATCTTAGAACATTTCGGAAACTTTTCAAAATGAAAAAAGGAAGTACAAAATAACTGGAGGGGAGAAGGATTTAGGAAGACAGTCTGGCAGCTGCAATGCTTTGTCATTCAAGCCTGAATCTCCATAGACATAAATAAGGAAGACGTTTTACTCATTCCCCACGTAAAGAAAGGATCCTGGGAGCTGGCGGGGCCTCCCCCCCATCTCTCCGTTGTGAAGGTCCGAGTTGTCGAGAAGAAACCCCACCTTAAGTTACTTTATTGCCAAAATCACCACGATGAGCATTTCATTAATTACACCTAAAAGAAAAGCTTTCTGCTGCCTATTTGTTTATCGGTATGAACGGACACGTGAACATGGATGACAGGCCACTTCATTCAGCCTTCCTCAGTTCCTTCCTCATTCCTTCATGAGCCACCTAGAGGTACCAAAAGGGGCAACTCACCCTGACTTTAGTGGACCCGCTCCCGAGGCCCGGGACACGCTGGAGGTTGGGCAGGTTACCCAGACGGCCAAGGCAGCTATGGGGGCCTACGGGCCGGGCAGGCCCAGTTCTCGTGCTCCCTCTCCGAAGTTTTGGGAGGGAGGAAGGGGGCCCGTGACCCCGGGGCAGAGAAACAGGGCCCTCTCGGCAGTTCCGACGACCGCCAGCCAACAACGAAGGCCAGAGCTCCTCGTCTGCCGCCGCGCGGGGCACACTCGCTCTTCCGCGGGCGCTCGGCACGCCCGCGTCCCGGCTCCCCAATCCGGGGCTCACGCCCTCGTGCTGGCCGCGGGGCTCCAAGTTCACCGAGGACTCGTGAACGCCTCGGTTCCATACGCTACTACCTACGGGCCGCCCCGCTTCCAGGTGAGGCTCAGCCAACCCGGACGGGCCTTGTCCGTGGGCGGGTGGGGCTGCCTTCCTCTCTTCCTTCCCACCTGCTCGCCAGGCAGCAACTAGAGCCAGCCCCGCCCCGCCCCCCCCCACCTCCCTCGTGCTCTCTGACCTGTAAGGAGCTGGATGCCCTCTTTTCCCCTCCACCCCCTCACCCCCATTTAAGGGGCCTGCGAGAGACTGCCAGAATTGGCCTAAAAGGATAATGGAGGAGACTGGCCGGACTGGTGACTATGTCAGTCAGGCCTCAGAACTACAATGTGGCTGAGTGACCCTGGACCGGTCCCTGTTCCTTCTGGTGCCTCAAGGGCGATGAAGACTTGAAGCCGGAAACTAGCTGCTAAACTGCGGTGGGGGAAGTTCCCTACCCCGATGAAGTCAGAGTTGGGTTTCCGAACTCCACTAGGCTCGTGCCCGTGGGGCCCGCCTTCGGGCCAGAGAGACTTGGGGGAGGGGCCTCCCCACAGTCTGCCTTCAAAGCTGTCTTCCTTTCCGTGTGCGGAAATCTAGCCCAGTGGTCCATATTTAGGGATTCCTAAATCTAAAAGGTGGGAGCGAGAGCAGGATGGAAGCCGGGGCTTTCTGTTACCCAGCAGTAAGGCCCATTTGAAAGCCCCCCCACCCAGCACACCTTGTTCCCCCCCTCCCCAGGACCCTGTTCAGGTACTGACCTACATACAGCCTGGGTCTTCCAGCATCCTCCGGAGATCAAAGGGAAGGGCTGTCAGTGGGACTGAGACACCGGGCTCCACCCAGATTCCCCCCCCCCCAACTTTCAAGGAACACATGCAAAAGAAGAGGCTTTGTACAAAAGGACAGCTGGTCTCATTATCATTTTAAAAAAACCCATGTGATCTCTGGGACGATAAATACGGTTTTGTCACTTTATCCTGCTATTTTTAGCACCTCAACTAGCAAGTGTTCAAAAAACTGAGGAACAGACCTAAGTGTCTGTCTCTGTCTCTGTCTCTGTCTCTGTCTCCCTCTTTTTTAAAAAACTGAGATGTCTTTATCCAGATATATTTTTAAATCAAAAGGATTCTCTTCTCCCAGATCTACCCCATTCCTATTTCTGCAAGCGTTTTTTTTTTTTTTTTTCCTTTTGTTAATAGTTCTGCCGAAGTTTGGTTGATTAATGGTGTTTCCAAAGTCTTGTGATGACAGAGCAGTCTTTGGCCAACTCATTTGCATGGTTTGTTTCTAGAGTCTGTTATATAATTTGAACCCTGGCCATTGGCTGAGTCTATTTATAGACTGCTGAAATTGAGTTTGGTCTTTCCCCCAGTTTTCCATATCGTTTTACATTTTTCACTACAGGAATTATTGGTTGGTTTTGACTTTAGAGAGCTGCTGCCGCCGTCGCCACTGCCCATACTTTAGTAGGAAGGTGGTGGACTGCAAGTGTGTGATGAGGTTTACATGATTAGAAATAGACAAGTGTTTTTGCTTTCCTTGGCTGCGATTTGTTATGCCTGGCAGCTAAGGGGTACAGTGGATAGAACTGGACCTGGCATTTTCCATCCTGTCTGACTCTCTGTGACCCCATTTGGGATTTTCTTGACATAGATGTTGGACTCAGGAAGACACCAGTTCAAATCCAGCCTCTGATACTTATTACCAGTATGACTCTGGGAAAGCCACTTAACCTCAGTCTGCCTCAGTTTCCTCATCTGGAAATTGAGCATAACAATAAAACCTACCTCCCAGAGCTGTTGTAAGGATCCAGTGGGATATTTGGAAAGCCCCGAGTGCAGTGCCTGCCACATTAATATTGCTATATTCATGTTAATGATGAGGATGCAGATGCTGATGATGGGAGATTCCTGGAGTGAAAAAAAGGGAATATCATTGGGAATTTTTTTTTTCATCATTTAAGCCACCATAAAATACACATACATACATAGCCAGCACACCAACGGTTCTTATCACAACTTTGCCTTTGAATTTCGGCCTACTCAGGGAAAATTGCCTCACAGAGGGCAATAGGGCATATGCTCGGGGCTACCCAGAGCAAAATTGTGAAGCGGCCAATTGTCCTCATCCTAAGGTGGCCCCAAGCTTTTTCCTTCATGGCAGTCACTGCCTTCCCCCCCACTGGAGTGGGCTAGCTCCAGTACTAATTAGGACACCCTTTATTTTTATCTTAAAGAGAAGAGAGCCTAAGGCAGCCTTGGGTTGTGGACAGTGCCTCTGCAAAAGAAAGAGAGAAGTAGTCAAATAGACAGGAGGAAAAAAAATAACAGTGTCTGGCCACAGGCATGCTGCTGCCAGCTCATTCAGACCTCTTCAGGAGAGCGGATTGTTAAATTTTCAGTGTGAACGTTTGACTTTCAGAAATAAGCAAACACTACAAATTGGCGTTTGCTCTATTGTTTCATTAACTGTCTAGATCCCAGCTTCTTTAATTGTGGTTTGCCACCCCATATGGGGTCTCATAACTGAATGTGGAGGGTCACAAAATTATAATTTCTTATCAGTAAATGTTTGATTTGTAGACCTATTTTATATACCTAAACACCCTGGGTCCCATAAAAATTTCTTGGACAAAAAAAGGATCGTGAGTGGGAAAAAGTTTAAGAAGCCCTGGGCTAGACTGAAGACAACGATGGAGAAAACGTTAATAATGGAGGTCAGTGAAGTATGTTGTGAATATATTATTTTGAAGAGCCAATGGTTAAACATTCATCGTGTACTCAAGGGAGTAGTCCAGGAGGAAAAGTCAATGCAAGGTGCTACAAAGAAGCCAGGGAGGATAAGAACTGTGGAAGGGCCTGCAGTTAAAAGAGAAGATCGTTGCTGATCTCGGAGTCACCTCCTCAGATTAGGGCTATCAGCAACCAGATTGCAGGCTTGAGAAGTGAGTGGAAGGTGAGAAGACAGGTGCAAGAAACACGGACCAATCTTTCTAGGAGTTTAGCAATGACACAGAGAACAACTCCAAAAGAGTTGATGGGCTATCAAGGCCTCAGGAAGGTCAGAAGGGACCTGGACTTGATATTCCGGCAGCATTCCTAGCGGTGAGAATGCAGAGTTTTTAAATGAGGAGAGATACTCTGCTGCCAAGGGTTTACATCTGTAGCTAACAGCATGCACAGAAATCTGTCTGTAGCATGTCTAATTCACTACAATCCTGGAAAAGGAAGATTGTGCACTGGGCCAGCAGATTGGATTCGTTATTGAGAGAACTTAAGGGCTAATTCCAATTTGCTTCAGTAAACCATGGCCTTTGCTCAAAGATCGGTGGGATTTGATAGGAAGCCTATCTCCCTTCATAGGCTATCTTTTATTCGCTCTTGGGCAGTGTGTGATGGATTCCACCTCAGTAAACAGGAGCTGGAGGGTCCCATTTGAAATGTTTTCTTCCTCTTTATAAACAGAAGCAAGCTGGAGCCCGGCCCAGCCCAGAGTCCCCAGCAGCAGCCCATTGATTATTCTCATTTGGCTTTATTGTTGTCTCCTCTGGGCGTGTGATGGGTGGGTGCTAAGGGAGCAGGGAGATGGAGAAGTGAGTACATTCTCTCAGGCATACCTCGGTATTGCCAAAGTTAATGTGTCTTTTCAAGTCTTTTACAATCTGCCTCTAACCCATCTTGCCTGACTTCCCCGTGACATACTGTACAATCCAACCCAATGGGTCCGCTTACTGCTTCATGTGTCTTTACATTGACTCTGCTGTCCTCCATACCTGGACTGCTCCCCTCTCCATCTCCCTCTCTTGGAATCCTCAGCGCCATTCAAGGCTCAGCCCAAACGGCCCTTCCTATAGTGAACTTTTCCTGATCCCTAGCCCCATCCCCAAACAAATCGTTAGCCATTCTTCCTTCTAATTACTGGGGTTTTACCTATCTGTGTACATGTTATTTCTAGCCAGGAAAATGTAGGCCTCCTCAAGGCAGAGAATGTTTTCAATTTTTTTGGTCTTTGTATCTATCCCCTGAACACAGGACATATTAGTAAATGCTGGCTGAACTGAGTGACTTCATCTGGAGTCGTGTATCTGTTTACTTGACTCATGTTCAATTGTATCCTAAAGAGAAAGGTGAAATGTTGAAATCTGTGATTAGGGACAGGGACTGCATTTCTAATACCACTGGTATAGAGACATCCCAGGTGAGAAAACTCCCTCTACCCATGCAAGTTGAGACCTTTTCTGCAACTTAAAAGTCTTAGCATGGAGCCTGGGCTCCGTGAGGATCAGTGATTTTCCTAGAGACACACAGCTAGTATTTGTCAGTTATGAGACTTGAACACAACTCTCTAGCCACTAAATGACATAGCTTCTCGTGTTGAATAACGAAATCAGAAGGACTTGCCAGCATCCATTTTAAATCAATGAAGAGGTCGGGTTTTTTAACCTGTCGTTTCCAAAAGATTTCTAAAGCATTCTATATTATACGCTTCAGCAAAGATTTTTATTTTCCTTCCAGGTTATTCTACTCAGCCTAAGTAATCAGGACAATCAAACTATATTATAGAATATATCTTATGTCCATTCCCTTTTAGAGTCATCCATTTCACAAGGACCCTTCCTTAGAGATCTGATCAAATCCCAGAAGTGGGGATGAGAGCTGTCATTTCCATATCGTAGTTAATATCAAGAGAATGCAATAGTCAGGTAAATGGAGACTGACAGTCAAAGGACTATTGGCAAACTCATCAGTGATCTCAAATGACTGAGGTCATTGGCTGGATTATTGGAATAGCTTCCTAAGTGGTCTCCCTATCTCAAGTCTCTCTCCCACTCCAACCTCTCCTTTATGTAGCTGCCAAATTTAGATGTGACTACTCAACCTCAATTAGCTCCCTATTGACTTTAGGACTAAATATAAATTCCCCTGTTTGACTTATAAAGCTTTGGTCCCAACCTGCCTTTCCAACTTTGGCATATATTATATATCATCACTTTCTGGGTGAGGTAAGTAGAAAAATGGTTAGAGAGCTAAGTCTGGGGCCAAACAGACCCCAGTTCAAATGTGGCCTCAGGCACTTACTAGTTTTTTGGACAAGTCACTGAACTTCTGCTTGTCTTAGTTTCTCAATTATAAAATGGGTGTAACGGTAGCACCCACCTCATAGAGTGGTTGTGAGGATCAAATGAGATAGCATTTGCACACAAAAAAGCAAAACCAAGACAACATAAAAACAAATGCTTACCACGGTGCCTGGCACATAGTTCGTTCCTCATACATGATGCTCCCTGTTGCCTTTTCCATGCCTTTGTGCTAACTTTCCCCATCCCTGGAAGGTTCTCTGTTCTTACCTTGTTTCTTTCAAAACTCATCTCCAATGTGGTTGTTGTTGTTTGTCCTTTGTTCTCAAGACAATGGGGAGATGATGACTTGCAAGTGAATTGGATTGAAGTGAGAGAGGGGCAGGCAAAATCATCTGCCTCACTTTCTCCACTAGAGTCATCCAGGTCCAGTGGCAAGATGTAGATCAGGGAGAATGGAGATGGCCCTGGATGAAATGGAGGGCCTTGGCCTTTTTGACTAAGACAAACCCAATCAGTGATTAGGCTGGATAAGAAATGAGGCAAAAAATGATCTCTTTTACCTAATCAAAAAAATCATTCTGGGAGGGCAAGCCCCTCAAGTTTTCTGGGCAAAATAGAAACAACTGCTATTTATGGTCACTCTGAGTCTAGCAGGGTCCAAACGATGACCAAGTGAGCTTGGCCTTCTACATGAAAGCCTACCTGATTCCTCTGCTCCCGCAAAATGACCCACACTTATTTTCTGTGTTTTTGTTGTGACTGCACATACATATGTTTTTTTCCTCTTAATCACTGACCAGAATGTAATATCCTTGAACATAGAAACTTTGGTTTTTGGATAAGAACGCATTATTTGACAAAAATTGCTGGGAAAATTGGAAATTAGTATGGCAGAAACTAAGCATTGACCCACACTTAACGCCGTACACCAAGATAAGGTCAAAATGGGTTCATGACCTAGGCATAAAGAATGAGATTATAAATAAATTGGAAGAGCATAGGATAGTTTACCTGTCAGACCTGTGGAAGAGGGAGGAATTTATGACCAAAGAAGAACTAGAGATCACTATTGACCACAAAATAGAAAATTTTGATTATATCAAATTGAAAAGTTTTTGTACAAACAAAACAAATGCAGACAAGATTAGAAGGGAAACAATAAACTGGGAAAGCATTTTTACAATCAAAGGTTCTGATCAAGGCCTCATTTCCAAAATATATAGAGAATTGACTCTATAAGAAATCAAGCCATTCTCCAATCGATAAATGGTCAAAGGATATGAACAGACAATTCTCAGACGAAGAAATTGAAACTATTTATAGACATATGAAAAGATGCTCCAAATCATTATTAATCAGAGAAATGCAAATTAAGACAACTCTGAGCTACCACTATACACCTGTCAGATTGGCTAGAATGACAGGGAAAGATAATGCGGAATGTTGGAGGGGATGTTGGAAAACAGGGACACTGATACATTGTTGGTGGAATTGTGAACACATCCAGCCATTCTGGAGAGCAATTTGGAACTATGCTCAAAAAGTTATCCAACTGTGCATACCCTTTGATCCAGCAGTGTTTCTACTCTGGATCATACCCCAAAGAGATACTAAAGAAAGGAAAGGGACCTGTATGTGCCAAAATGTTTGTGGCGGCTCTGTTTGTAGTGGCTAGAAGCTGGAAAATGAATGGATGCCCATCAACTGGAGAATGGTTGAGTAAATTGTGGTATATGAATGTTATGGAATATTATTGTTCTGTAAGGAACGACCAGCAGGATGAATACAGAGAGGACTGGCGAGACTTACATGAACTGATGCTGAGTGAAATGAGCAGAACCAGGAGATCATTACATACCTCAACAATGATACTGTTTGAGGACGTATTCTGATGGAAGTGGATCTCTTCGATAAAGAGAGCTAATTCAGTTTCAATTGATCAAGGATGGACAGAAGCAGCTACACTCAAAGAAAGAACACTGGGAAATGAACATAAACTGCTTGCATTTCTGTTTTTTTCTCCCCGGGTTATTTTTACCTTCTGAATCCAATTCTCCCTGTGCAACAAGAGAACTGTTCAGTTCTACACACATATATTGTATCTAGGATATACTGTAACCTATTCAACATGTAAAGAACTGCTTGCCATCTGGGGGAGGGGGTGGAGGAAGGGAGGGGGAAAATCAGAACAGAAGTGAGTACAAGGAATGATGCTGTAAAAAAAATTACCCTGGCATGGGTTCTATCAATAAAAAGTTATTTAAAAAAGAAAAAAGAAACTTTGGTTTTTGCTGTTGTACCCAGCACCTGATAGAAAATCTAGTACATAAGGGAGGCTTATTACATACCTGCTGACTGATGGCTTGAGCTAAAGGTTGGTTCATGCTTGTGGGCCACTGAATAAGCTGGAGATAGGCCTGGCTAGGACCCAAGGAAGGCTCCTTCTCAAGTGTGGACCAGCTGGACGGGTAGATATCCCAGTGAAGATCTTTTGTAGGCTCTCTCTCCAAGACCACAGGCAGCCCATTTCTTTAAGCATGCATCCCCATGTCTCCTAGACCTTTATGATAGCCTCCTAATTAAACTCTGGCCTGGCAGCCTCACCTTCCACCAAATCATCCTTCACATAGCTGCTGAAAGAACCTTCCTTAAAGCACAAGTCTTACTACGTCATTCCCCTCAAGAACTTTCAATGATTCCCTATTGCTTCTGGGAGAATTTTTTAAAAATCCTTTTAAAATCTATCACCATCTGGCTCCAAAGAATATTCCATGCTTCATTCATGTCACTTTCTTCCTTTCGTGCATTCTACAACATTCTGCATTTCAGCCAAATGTGTCTGCTTTCCCTAAAATTCTCACCTCTGCTTCAGAATCTCGGCCTTCCATCAAAGTTCAGATAAGGTACCTCCTTTCACAGGAAGCCTTTCCTGATCTCAGTATTAGTGTTCATTCTCTCTTCCTCAAATTATAACAAACATACTTACCTGTAAATAGGGGGGCAGCACAGTGTAGACAAAATTCAAGTCCAGTCTTAGATATGTGCTAGCTTTGTCACTTCGAGCAAGTCACTTAACCTCTCTCTCGGCCTCTGTAAAATGGGATAATAATGGTTCCTAGATTATAGGATCATAATGAGGATCAAATGTAATCATGTATATAAAGTTCTTTGGAAATCTTAGAATACTCTAAGATCCTTATCATAACCTCTTTAACTATATTCCCCAGCAGATTATAAGCCCCTTGAATGCAGGGACTGCATTTATCTCTGTTACCCTTAGTGCCTAGCAGAGTGCTTTGCACAGTAGATGCTTAATAAATAGACTGGACTTAAGGACAGCATTAATGGTACAGTGGAAAGAATGCTGCTCAGGAGTCAGAGGACCTGACTTCAAATCCCTCTTTGAGGTGTGGGACCCTGAGCAAATCATATTCCCTCCCTAAGGCTCATTTTCCTCCTCTGTAAAACAAGGGTATTAAACTAGAAGGCCCCTAGGGTCCCTTCCAGCTCTAGGGCTAAGGCCTGTACTCAAAAACCATTAGCCTCATGAGCTATAAAAAACTAGGTCAGAATCTCCCTTCATCTTCAGGGTTGGCTGTGCTAGAAAAAGGGCATGCCCTGCCATGGAGCTGGGGATGATTCTCCCACGTGGAGTGGGGCTTTCTCCTCCGATGGGGGCCTCCTACTCCTCAGGCTTGAGCTCCACTGTCCCAGCTTTGCACAGGGCAAGGCCACCTCCATTATAACAAGGCAGCAGACCAGATGGGTGCGGATTCAAGCCACAGTTGCCTGAGACCATGTGGCCTAATGGAGAGAGTGATGAACTTGGCAGCAGCAAAGGCCTGGGTTTCATTCCAACCTCAAACACCTACTAGCTGTGGGACCAGAAGAAAGTCACTTAGGAGGTTATTCTTTAAGTCTGTTTCATCAGCTATAAAATGGGGATGACAATAGTCGTAGTCTATTGAGAAGATTAGATAAGATAATATAGTAAAGTGTTTTATAAACCTCAAATGATTATTCTATCAATGACACTGATGAGACCACCAATACCTGTTCCTCATGGACTTGGGTTTATATTTATGGGTAACATTTTCTGGTAAGTGCCCCCCAAGTAGCTTAAAGTCCAATCCTACTGTGAAACTACTGGCCTCTAAAATCCACTGGACTCTGATTGCTCAGTCATTTACAGAAACATGGTTGCTAATGGAACCCTAGATCAACACAAGCATAGAATCAGCAAAAGCATTTTAATGGAAAAGAAAAAGAAATGCAAAGACAACCATTCCTTAAGTAAATGCCTTCCCATTCTCCGCTTTCCTAGCACAGACACTGAACAGAAGCTCTCCCTTATCCAGGTTACTGCCCTAAAGTGGGGAAAACAAGGCAGCCTTAAGCCCGGCCACTAGTAGCTCCAGATTGGTTCTCTATAAGCCACTATATAAGCCACTAGGACAGACCGTGAGTCGTGATCCCATGGGGGATTGTGTAACTGAACGTGGGGGTTGTCATGAAAAATTTGGCAACAGTAAAAGGTATCAAATATTCCACCAGGATTTAATTCTTTATATAAAAATAAACAAGCACACCCGTCTCATTAGTATGCTAATCTGCTTTCATTTTTAATTAATGGTAAAAGTATGTGTGTACCAAAGAAATGTTTTAAAATGTTTGTTATGATTCGTTATCAGTAACTGTTTGATTTATATACCTACTTTATTTATCTATGTACCTGGGGTCACGCAAAAATTTCTCAGATGAACAGGGGAAACAATTGGAAAAAGTTTAAGAAGCCCTGGCATAGAAGACCCTAGAAATCTCAGAAGTTCCTCATAACCAACAGCCTGCTCAAAATTCATTCTAGATTTCAGTTCTTCAACAGCTTAGAACCCACCAGATTCCATGTCTAGTCTGCTTCTCCTCAGTCCCCCAACTTTATGTTTATCTGCCTTTTCTTCTCAAGATAATATCCCCCTTTTCCCAAATATAGTCTTGTAGACCATGAGATCCTGGTCAGGCAGGTTTGTGTACTAGCACATCAAGCCACGGAACCTCTGCTAACTAGGATGCTACACCACGGAAATCGGGCTAACTAGAACACTAAGCCATGGAATCCAAGCTAACTAGCATTCCAAGCCACAAAAACTGAGCTAACTAGTATACCAAGCCCCTGGGCTATCTAGAAAGCCACACATGGAAACCAGGTTAGCACACCAAGCCCCAGAAACCTGCATAACTAGCATGTCAATCCACAGAAACCAGGCTCATCAGTGCACCATGCCCGGGGACTTGGGCTATCTAGAAAGCCACACTATGGAAACCAGGCTAACTAGCACACCAAGCCCTGGAATGTAAGCTAACTAGCACACCAAGCCAGAGAAACTGGGCTAACTCATACACCAAGCCCCGGAACCCAGGCTAACTGCCCTAGAACAAGGGCTAACTAGCACATCAAGCCACGCAAATTGGGCAATCTAGAAAGCCACGCCATGAAAACCAGGCTAACGAGCACACCAAGCCCCAGAACCCTGGATAACTAGCACACCAAATGCCAGAACTAGGGCTAATTAGCAAGCCAAGCCCCAGAACCCAGGCTATCTAGAAAGCCACATCATGGAAACCAGGCTAATTAACAGTCCAAAGCACAGAACCAGGGCTAACTAGAACACCACGCCACGGAAACTGAGCTATCTAGAAAGCCATAACACGGAACCCAGGCTAAGTAGCATGCCAAACACAGAACCTGGAATATCTAGAAAGAGACACCACGGAAACTGGAGAAATGTGGGCTTTCCACCATTGCCTTCCCTACCCCCTAGTACCAAAAGTAGCCAGTCCAAAATGACTCCCAGGTACCTCAGCTCTCCTGGGATTCCAACTAGACTTAAGGATTAAATAGAGTGCCAGTTGCACAGGGCCAGTTGTCTGGGTGATGGCTAACCAGGGCATTACTCTGTTCCCATCTAATATTTCCTTTGGTTTACTCTAAAGCTCTGCTTTGTGACTTAATCCCAGGTGGTCACATACCTTCCACATGCCTCTGAGTCATTTTCCCCTTGTATCAGCTGCTGGGGGATCAAGAAATGCACACTAATTTAATATAAGCTTAAGTCAAATATCATTGGGGTGGAAAATCTAAGGAGAAAAATCATATGATACAATCCAAAGCAAACTCTATGCCAAATCCTATGCAGAAATTTCGGGTCAAGCTACCTAAGTTCAAATCCCAGCTGTAATTTACAGCTTCTACCCGTGTGACTCCAGGAAAATTGTGAACCTCTCGAAGATTCCATTTCTTCATCAATATGATATGATAAGAGAAATGATAAGATTGGACTAAGGAGTCTTCAAGCTCCAAATCCAATGATCCGTTTTATTCTATATCTTCTTGCAAAAAAGGCAGGGAGTGTGGACAGTAATATGCAGTCTCAGACACTTTGTAATCCTAGGCACATCAATTAACTTCTGTATGCCTCAGTTTTTTTAACTGTAAAATGGGGACAATAACAACTACCTCTCAAGGTTGTTGTGATGATTGAATGAGATAATATTTGTGAAATGTTTAGCATAATGCCTGGCACAGAATAGGCACTACATAAATGTTTGTCCCTTCCTTCCAATATCAAACATTAGTCATATATATATATATAAATTATGCCAGTCATAAAAATTATGCTAGTCAGGATCAAATTCCAAGAGATCCTGTAGATTTAGAGAAATACAGACTTTAGAAGTCACCTGATCAAAGCCTTGGGAAACTGAACTCTGAGAAATTCTTCTCTCGCTCAAGCTCTTGCTTGGTAGTAGGGACCAGAGTTCTGATTCATACCTAGAACTTTTGAAATGGTCTTTTCCCTCAATGACTTTATACTTCAGCTGGAAAGTGTAGAAGAGTAGGCCATGGATAAATCTGGCCAGCCCATGGAGAAAGAGATTCATGAAAAAAAGCTTTTGTGGCAGCACTGGGATTTGAACTAAGCCTTGAAAGACAGACCTTAAAGAGAACTACCATCTTGCTGAATAGCTTCCTATTATTGTACTTTCAAGCTAAAAAAAAAGAAAAGAAAAGAGAAAATTAATTAGGGAATAAGTTCCCTAAGCAATATGCTTTGATTGAGGCACTTCTACCAAGGGAAGGGAAGTTCAAAGTCAGCTCCTTGTCCAGTCAGGGCCTTGAAAGACAAAAGTGAGATCCCAGAAGTAAACAAGGTAAGCCATCAGGCAAGGCCATGGCATGACTACCAGATGGAGAAGGAAGCACAATTCATCTTTCTGGTACACTTCCTCTTTCTTCCCCACAGAGCTTAGAGGTGATGTTGATGACTGGGATTCGAGGCAGAGACTTCAGGATAAACTCAGGGAACTGGGTCAGTGACTGGAGTGGGGCAGTATTGTTATCTCACACTGGGAGACCCAAGGCTCAGCTGCCCTTTTTCATATAGTTAGGAGGAGACTTCTTTCCTCAGGAAAATCAGTGAGTTGAGAGTCAAATGTTTTCATCCAGTTATCAGATGAAAGGAGCTCTGACCCAGCCAGCAGGGTAAACTGGTCCTCTGGGTATTCCTGAGTTGTGCAACATGGAGGGTCTTGTGCTGAGATCAAGGATGACTATGGACAGCTCATGTGCCTCGCCCAAGTATTCTGTCTATGTCAAAACAACTGTATAAAGGTCTATAGAACTGTGGATGAAGGCCCATAAAGGAGTTAAAGGAGTCAGCCAGCCTCAAAAGGCATAGATGGGTTACCAACTATCTGTACCACTGAAAGGAGTACCCAAATCACTGAGATCGGGATCTGCTGTCGGTGGGATGAGAGGCAAGTCCAGGCTTAGTAAGTAAATACTAGTAAGTAGTAATGGGTAAACAAGTAGTATAGTCAGTCAATAGACAGCATCTCTGCCAGCGCGTCATTCTCTCCAGTATTCCCTTTATTGGAGAGAGTAAAGAAAGTTTTCAAATGATTAGAGCTGTCTAAAAGTAGATTGAATTGCCTTGGGAGAAAGTGGCTTCCTCTCCAGTGGGAATCTTCAAGCAGAGACTAGATCAATCAATCAATCAACAAGCGGGTCCTGAGCACTTACTGTGTGCCGGTAACTACAAGAAGTGCTCGGGATACTAAGAAAGGTGAAAGTGGATGACGCAGTGTAGATGTATCGTAGAACAGATTCTTGTTCGAGTACTGATTGGACAAGATGCCATCTGAGATCCCATTCATCTCTAAACTCCGGAGGTTATGTGACATCCTACTTGCTTGAGAGATTAGCATAGCAGAAAAGTCACTGTTTTCAGTCAAGAAACCTGGGTCAAAATTCTAGCTCTATTGACTGCTACCATATAACTTCAAAAAAGTTGCTTAAATGTCCTATCACTCAGTTTCTTCAGCTGTAACATGAAGTTTTAGTTCAGGGGATCCTGTTGAGACAAGGGACTATTTTAGTTTTTGGATCCCCAGCACCTAGCACTGTGCCTGGCACACAGTAATTAAACTAGTTAAATTTGATTTTGATTTTAATGTTAGGATCGGACCAAATGTCACGAAGTTCCCATGAGCACAGGTTTGCTCTTCCACTTTCTTTCTGTCCTTCCCATTCTGGCCAACCCATGACAAAACTAGGAAGTTGGTAAAGTTTCTCTTCAGCATCAATACAGGATGCTAACTTCAGATATCGCCTTGGCTGCTTCTGGCCAGATTTTCCTATGGGAGGGTGAGATAAAAAGTGAACATAAAATGATCCTGAAGCAGACAAGCCAAGTCTGGAAGTATCATTTTTAAGGGAAGCCTAACCTGAAGGAGCATTTTTGTTTCTGTGCTTTTGTCGAAATTCTTTTTTAACTGTCTGGGTCCATTTTCCTACCTTATCACCATCCATTGAACATAATATTATCTTTGTTTCACTGACCAAGGATTCTGCAATTTTTGCCATTTAGAACCTGAAATACCACTCTATGAGACCCAGGATGGAAACAAAGTCAATGTAAGTCTGGGGTGCATGTGCCCTGAGCCCCAGAAGTCATGATTGGGCTCAGTCTCTGAGGTAACTGGATTTCCTTGTCATTTGCTTTTCTTCTAAGTACTGAGGACAGCAAACACTGCAAAAACTGAGAATTCTGAGTGACCAATCCATTCAATCCATTCATAATCTTGTCGTGTGTTCCTTTAATCTCTCCGTTCCCACGTCCCCAAAAGCTCAGCGATAACTCTGAAAGAAGAAAACCGAGCAACACCCTTTGTTTCCTAACTACATCACTTGACCCAAAGGATTTGCCTTGAAAAGTTGCCCATCGGAGAAGATAGAGACCAACTGAAGAACAATTTACCCAGCCAGATGTCATCAAATGCGGCACTTAATAAATGCTCGTGCCCACTGGGAAATAAGGCGCCATCAGCCTATAACCCAACAGGATTGATGTTTCTGTATCAGGCGGGATTCATCCACACAGCCAGCTAGCAAGATTGCATTTTACCATATGATTTAATCCAAAATGAGCTGAAGTTACAAGTCTTCTAAAATTGCAATTGAGCTTTAAACTGTTGTTAGTCCTAGATGTGGTCAAGAATAAGAAAGTCTCTGCAGATGGCTATTCCCTAAGGCAGCAAGCATGATTGGGATGAACATATTCCATCAGTGCCTTGATGACATTAGAGTCAATGTTTTAAAGAACAGATGGAAGACACTAATCGATATTTCATTCTGTGACAGAAAATCCACTTCTATTTCCCAACTTCAGGGGTCCTCAGCACCATGGATAGCAGTAAGCCTGATGGATTTCAGGCTACATTCTGGTGCTTCTCCCTTAGTATCCCTTCTGGGACTATAATTTGTACACACTTGGGTTGTTTTATGGGCACACTGAGAGGCAAATGACTGTAAATCCTGACCTTTTCTGCTCCCAGATTATATACTTTTATTCTATTTGGTCATAAGTGTTCATCTCTACATTGAATAGATAATTAAATGACAAAAATATTATCCAAAGAGACAATTTATAGGAAGGAATTACCACTCAAAGAGCCAATGGACCATATGCAGAACCCTATGAGATATCATTAAAAAACACTTAAGATTGGACTTAAATAAAACTCCTAAATACTGGCATCATTCCCAATGTCACAGAACTTACTGCTCTACGTTTTTCAAAGGCTAGGCCCACAATTCTACCCACTGGGTTTGCAAAATGTAAGCTTCTTGTGGGCAGGAACTTTTTGATTTTTTATCTTTGTATTGCAATTCTTACCATGGTGCCTGGCACCTCTGAAGAGCTTAATAACTGTCTTTTGGATTGCACTGGATTGGGGACTCTCTCAGATGCAACTGGCATTTTTAAAGTAGGCTCAACCTCTTTCTTTGAAATCAAACAGCATCATCACTCTTCAAAGATCCATTAGCAAAAAGAATAGAAGTGGGCAAGGTGACTGTCCAAATTCATTGAGCTGCTTATGTTTTTCAGCCCCATAAGGGAGGAATATATGGTAAACATGACTTACCCCTGGTATGGTCAGAAGGGAACTAGAATTTCTCAACCCTTTTCAGTCCAGAATATACCCGTGGAATTCCTGAGACAATGTAGTTCAAGTCTCTCTTATTTAGCAGCCTTCCAGCACAGTCATGTCTCCTCACCCAAGCCATCCTCCCAGCTCTCTTCACCAAAGACACTCCTACACTCTCTAATTGAAAAATTGGCAGAGGGGAGTAAGGAGACTTAAGAGATCATTGCACTTTGATTTAGCCTGGAGGGGACTCAGATTCTAGATTCAGCTCAAGAGGAATACTCTGTGCTAATTAGAGCTTGACTGAGAATAATTCAGTGATGCAAGAATCAAGGATATGGGATGAAAAATTGAACCTAACAGCTGTTGCAGTGAGACAAGCTCCCCTTGCCACATCAGAAGAGCAATCTTTCCATACGATTACATTTGCCTCAAATGCCAGTTGCCACATTGGCTCCATATATTCCTTTTTTGGCAGTTGTCAAAACCAAGTCTATATAACTCTGGGCTATGATGTCTCAAATTCTCCTCCTCCCTTATCTTTGTCTTATTCAAGACCTATATACAGCGTGCCAAAATGTTTGTGGCAGCCCTGTTTGTAGTGGCTAGAAGCTGGAAAATGAATGGATGCCCATCAATTGGAGAATGTCTGAGTAAATTGTGGTATATGAACGTTATGGAATATTATTGTTCAGTAAGGAATGACCAGTGGGATGAATACAGAGAGGACTGGAGAGACTTACATGAACTGATTCTGGGTGAAAAGAGAAGGACTAGGACATCATTATACACTTCAACAATGATACTGTTTGAGGATGTATTCTGATGGAAGTGGACCTCTTCGATAAAGAGAGCCTTAATTGATCAAAGATGGACAGAAGCAGCTACACCCAGAGAAAGAACACTGGGAAATGAATATAAACTGCTTGCATTTTTGTTTTTCTTCCCGGGTTATTTCTACCTTCTGAATCCAATTCTCCCTGTGCAATAAGAGAACTGTTCGGTTCTGCATACATATATTGTATCTAGGATATACTGTAACCTATTTAACATGTAAAGGACTGCTTACCATCTGGGGGAGGGGATGGAGGGAGGGAGGGGGAAAAGTCAGAACAGAAGTGAGTGCAAGGGATAATGCTGTAAAAAAAATGACCCTGGCATGGATTCTGTCAATAAAAAGTTATTTAAAAAAAAAGACCTATATATACCAATCAGAACCCTAGTTATTGGGGGGAGGGGGAATGAGGGAGTGTTGTAACAGATACTAATCACATGCCCAAGGGTGTCTTTCCAACTCACAAGGGTGTCTCAATATACTTTTTGGGAACCTTTGAGTTATAGCAGTCATGGGTCACTGTGACCTTGGCTTGTGTGTGTGTTAATATATTCATATGTTTATATGTATACACATACATACTTTACTACACATACACTTATGTCGCCTAGCCCCAGCACTGACCTCCAAGTCTTTTAGGGGAATGGGAACCAGTTTGGATGAGAAGGATGAATAGGTATGTCACTCTACAATTATTTGGAGTGATTGGCAGGTCCTAGAGAAGAGAAAATGTGACAAGACATACCAACTGGCTCCCCAGAAATCTCCTTACTCGATCCCCCCCACACACCCCTGAAGCCCAGAAAGGTAATCACCCTGATCCTCCACAATGTGAAGGTGATGTCAGCCAAGTGGGCCTCCCCAGTTGGCGGAGCACCTCATTGAAGGTGGTTTAGCCTAGAGCTCCTCTCCCTATAAGGCGATGAGAAGCCAGGAAGACACCAGAATGTATTTTATTAACGCAGGCTTTTTAAGTGAACAAATAAATCACACCAACAAGAAAGCTCATGGTTGGTGACATCACTGGTTAAATCTCCTATATTTTAAACAAACATATATGTCAAAGTTACAATTTCACAGGAGACAATGGCCAAGGCAGGAAAGAATAATAACATATTCACTGGCTAATGGATCTGGTTGTAATAACTCTTACCTCACAGAGACTCCTGTGCCTTAAAGAAAAGCGTTACCATTTGAAAATAGTCTCTGAGGTTAAGTCACTCCGCCATAATGCAAGCCTAGAAAGTGAATCCCACTCAGGGAAATGCAGGCACAGGTTCATCTTACTGCTGGTTCCAAATGGTACTCACGCAATGGTTTTGTGTGTGGTGTGTAGCTCACTGACTAGCTATAAAGACAGGAGTCCTTGAGAGTCTTTTTGCAGGCCCCTGCCACAAGATTGTTTTTACAAGATGACAGTTTACTCTGTTTCTGATTCCAGAACAAATGAATCACTAACTTAGCATATCCTTCACTTCTCCAAAGTAGCCTTAGGCTTTCTCTGAATTCTGGTAAGCTGGCATGGCCTCCTACCAGAAGAAAGAAAGTGGGACTAGGTCTAAGGACCAAAAATGATGTGAACCATTAAACCCTAAGTAAACAAATTCTTATGGTTGACACTGAAGGCTTGAAAGGGATTCTAATGAATGAATGTGCTATTTATGCTTCCAGCCACTAGACACTGACTTTCTTCTACTTTTCCCACTTTAATCTTCAGCCAGGAATGCTATTTGTTCCACAAAATACAAATATATTTCCAGGACCAAGTCAAAAGCAGTGGTGTTTCAATGTCTCCTGTTTTCCTCTGCAGAAGGACCTATACTATGGCTGAAAAGTTGGCTCTTTATTTCACTTACCCAAGTGTAGGCTTTTATGTTTTGAATTTTTTTTTCTAATTCTCTCAGTGAAATACAGCCCCCTTCGCTTGGAAGGATGTAAAGCCTGCTGCATAGAAATGGGAGCTAGATTGCCTCTGGATATAAGCTATCTCTTCTCCAGCCCATTAAAATGTGCATGCATTCACACTGGGTTTGCTTTCCAAATTCTATCTGAAGAGGAAAAAGCTAAAGGAAAAAAATCTCAGTCTCTGTGTCCCTGTCTCTGTCTCTCTGTCTCCTGGCATAACTTTTTCAACTTCCCCAGGCTTAAATTGTCTAAAAAATAATCATGGCTGGCCTGAGACATCACTTATGACTAATTCTTGCTCCGCCCCCCCCACCCCTCTCAAAAAAAAAGGCACACTCAATTTCTATTCAAAAAGAAACATCTTACTGTAAATCACAATTGGATTTAGGAGAGATTGGAAATGAAATAACAGCTCCAATACAAACTATACTGCCAAGTGAGAGGAAAATGAGAGCGAGGCTCTTTGGCCTCTAAATCTGAGGCCAATGAAAACCAACTCCTGGGCCCCTTCATACAACTCGGTCTAGTGCTCCCTTTCCCTTCTCAATGTTTCTCTCGAAGTACCATTTGTTACCATTTCTTGATCAAATATCTGTTATGGTGGGTAAAACCTTGAAGAGTATGGCAAAGCAACTTCTGGAGATGGTGCAAAGCCTTCCTTCCAGTCAGAAGGGGAAACATGCTCAGGGAGTTTCTTAATGGGGTGCATGTGTGTACGTGTGTAAATGTGTTGTGTGAGTGTGTAAGTGTGTATGTAAGCATGCTGATGTGTGTGTGTGTTAAGTATTGAGCAGGTAGTGTTGGGAGAGTGGGGATGTATCCCTCTCTCCATTCTTTCACTTCGGGACTTTCATGTTCCTCTGGCCAATCAAATAAAACAGAAGTCCTGAAAGATAAACCAAGGGTGTTCCAGAAGCAGCAAACATAAAAGACCAGCCATAATGCACATGCACAGGGACATTCTCAGGGATGCACTTTTCACTCCTTTCCAGAAGTATGTATTTCTGAAAATCAGCTGCACATTCCTTCCACAGCACAAACAGAAGGAGGAGAAGGAGGAAGAAGCCCCCTAGAACAAAGGTAAAAAGAGAGAATTTGTAAGCGTGGTCTTTTCTGAAAACAAGCTAAAACAAGACAAAGAGAACACTACTGATAGCTAAGGTTCCTAGTTTCTATAACAAGTTTCCTAGCTTCATATGTGTTTACACACATATATTTACTCACATATGTATACAGAGATATACATATGTATAACACATATGTGGTTTATATGTACATTAAGTCATCTATGCGCATAGAGCCCCCCCAAAAAAAAATTATTCTGGGACAACAACACGGACAAATAGTTTTCCAGATAATCAGCAACTATCACCAACTACATGAAGCATTGTTCCAAGTCACTAATAATAAGTAAAAAACAAATAAGGATAACTCGGAGGCTTCAGCTCACATCCTCCAAGTGGCAAGGCCAATAAAAGCTAGAAGCCATCAAGGCTAGAGGGTCTGGGAACTGGTACAAGCAGTAGAGAAAACAATTTGACATCATAGGAGAAAAGTCACTAAATAACATTCTAGTTTTATAGTTTCCCCTTCCTTGGCAAGAGAAGACCTCAGATTTCTAGCTAAAACAAACTTTATAGGTCATTTAGTTCAAGCTACATTCATTTTACAAAAGAAAAAAAATGGGATTCATAGAGATTAAAAGGTTCGTTTGAGGTAACATGAGGCAGGAGCTGAACTTTATGTACCCTTTGTTTAGTGACTCTTGGGCTGCTCTTGGGCACAAAGCAAAGGAAGACCTCACATAGACCAACAGATGTATTACAATACTTTCTGTGCTAGCCAAAACTAGAAACAAGTAGAAACCCATTAATCGGATAATGAATGAAGAAATTTTCACATTAAGATCTCAATGGAATATTATTATTCCATAAGAAACTACAGAAATAAGGGATTCAAAACTACTTGGGAAGATCTGCATTAACTAATACAAAATAAAGGAGGCAGATCCATTAGGACAATATATGCCACTACAATAATATAAACAAAAACTACAATAAAGGATATAAGAACTTTGATTAATCCTAGAGAGCAAAGATCCTTTAAGGGACTAGGTATATAATAGGTATATGCTGTCAGACTTATCTTTTGTTTCTACATCTTATTCTTCATTAAAAAGGGAAGTTCTATTGGAGAGGTCGTTAGCAGAAAATAACTGTGAAGAAAAGATATCCGTGACATTTCATGGCATTTTCCCTAGTATACTTTACCTATATTTCTCCTTCACCCTTGCATTTGTATTTTTAATTCAATAAGCATTTGTGTTTTTTAATAATTCAATAAGCATTTTTCCTTGCCTATGTTCAAGTAATATTTTCCATAGTAGAATGTAAGTTTCTCCAGGTAGAAATTATCATTTTTGAAATTTGTTTTTATTTTCACCAGTTATGTGTGAAATGACTTTTTTAGTTATACATGTACATTCTTAAAAAAACATATTTCCTTATGAATTATGTTGGGAGAAAAAAATCAGAACAAAAGGGAAAATCCATGAAAGAAAAAAAAAGTGAACAGAGCACATGTAGTTTTACAATCAGTCTCCAAAGTTCTCTCTCTGGGTGTGGTTGGCATTTTCCATCCATAGTTTATTGGAATTGCTGAGAAGAACCAAGTGTGTCATAATTGATCATGGCAAAATCTTGCTGTTGCTGTGTACAGTGTACTTCTGGTTCTGTTTGTTTCATTCAGCATCAGTTCATGTCAATCTTTCCAGGCCTTTCTAAAATCAGCTTATTTGTCATGTTTATACAACAATAATATCCCATTACTTTCATATACCATAACTTATTCAGCCATTCCCCAACTGATAGGCATCTTCTCATTTTCTAATCCTTTGCCACTACAAAAAGGGCTGCTACAAACATTTTTGCACATGTGAGCCCTTTTCCCTCCTTTATTATTTCTTTGGGATACAAACCCCAAATTATCATTTTTATCTTTGTATTTGTGGAATTCTAAAGCTCCTTGCTATTTCAGATACTCAGTCATGGAGTCTTGAAAACAGAAATCCTACAAGCCCAGGCTTATCTCCATCCCCGTTCATGAAACTAATATTGTAAAGAGCTTTCCCTACCAAGATTAAATTGAGCAAATATTTATCACTGGCAATGGGAACACAAAGATGAAGACTCATTTCCTACTATCTCTGAACAATCCAAGTTGTGACACAAAGAAAGATGCATCATAA
This sequence comes from Antechinus flavipes, assembly GCF_016432865.1. Classification (NCBI taxonomy): domain Eukaryota; kingdom Metazoa; phylum Chordata; class Mammalia; order Dasyuromorphia; family Dasyuridae; genus Antechinus; species Antechinus flavipes. The sequence continues at coordinate 61,563,797 of NC_067404.1, read as the reverse complement.
GCATGATTATGCCTCCACATGCTTCCTATGATGACTTGAGTACAAGATGTTGCCTAAGGGAGATGTATGGTTAAAAAGGAAGCGGGTGAAATGTATGGAAAGAGTAAGAGATGAGATGAATAGTCTGGGCACTCCATTAGTGCCCATGATATAGAAAAAGGCCTAATGGAAGGTCTGTAGTACATTAGGTAAATATTCCATTGAACTGAGGATCTCTGTGAGAATATGAACCAATGGAAGGAATACTCCCATACCTACAATCACAGATCTAAGGAAGAACTGAAAAAGAAAATCTCCCATAAATGAGTTTTGAGACAAAGCTGCCTGATATGAATGCTGCTCCATAGAGAAAAGAGTTATATCAAGATGTCAGCATAATTCACGTAGAAATGGATTTCCTGCAGCAACCATGAGACTTCTCTACATTGTATATGCCATTCAGCAGCAATATGATCAGATGCCTAACTAACTGTTCAAAATACAACACATGTCCGATGTTGGACAGGTAACAATGGATGATGTAACACCTCTGCATTTTTGTAATTGATATCTTTTTTATCCTCTCCTATCACAATTATTAGAAGGTGCTTGCTATCAAGAGAAAGACCCACATATGGAAAAAAAAAATCTTATATTTGTTTCATTTAGGCAAAACTCTCCCCAGAGGTCTTCACAAGTCTTGCAAAAGTCATTCTGAATATGGTTTAAAAGGCCAGCCTCGCTCACAAACTATCAAAGTCAACACCAAGCTAAAAGAAGGAATAAAAATAAGAAAAAAGTTAAGATATGCAAACAGTTTCTACCTGACCTATTTAAACAAGCTATTGATCCAGAAAAAATGGGATTTAAAAAAGGAACTGATATCAACACAGACTATCACTATTTTCTACAGCAGTTTAACCAATGTAAAGTAATCACAATCGAAAAAGGAGGCCAAGGAGCCACAGATTGCCTGGGGCAGAAAACATGGGCTTTTCTTGCCAAGTTAGATGATATGGTAGACAAGGGCAACATCAGTTTAGAATATAAAGTCACTTGTAAAATCTTATGCCGGAGGACAACACAGTAGAAGGAAAAACATTTCATGGGATCCAATTAATCCACATCATGTAGAAAGCATTTAAGGGATAACAAAGATGGGGAGGAAAGAAAAAAAATCAAGATTTCTCTAGCAATTTCCTTCACCAATGACAGCCAACTTACTAAATTTGGAAACATGGAAGGCATGTCCCTGACGGGCTACATGAGGAGGTGGAAATGGCCCTAAAAAAGTTACTGTGAAAAGTAACTGGTCCAAACCAAATTTACGTAAGAGAAGTCTAATGCTGAAGGTGACAAAATTGAGGGTCTTGAAGAGTCAATTCTCAAGATATTCAAAAGAAAGGAAAATAGTAAACACTTGGAAGGGAAATCATAGGCATTATCACCATCAAAAAGAGAGATTGAAAGGGTATCAATAATTGGTGATCTGAGTATCTGCTGTCTCATATTTATGAGAATAATGCCATATCAAAGGCATCCATGATGAAAAGATGAGAAGGGAATACATGATTTTCTACAGCAAATCACATCTTTACAATCCCATGCTTAGCTGAAATACAAACAACATAAAGTTCCAATGATTATTGTTTGGTTATTTTAAAAAGTATTTGATTCAGAGGAAGAACATGTGATCTTAAAAATCTTTTCCCTTGGTCCATCCCAAGCATAGGTTGAAATATACCAGATTCCCTGATGGAAGTAACACTAGAGATAACTTTCATAATCCTTGACCATTAAAACCAAAGTAATAAAAAAAAAGTTTCATTTTCATGAGGGATGTCCAATATAGAGTCCAACTGTAAAAGGAATAGATGCTGAGATGCTCTGGATGTAATCACTACAATGTCTTCTTGTGCAGCAGAACTGATCCCCAGAACTCTAGGGAGTGAGTCTCCTAAGTGAGATGTGCAATTGTTCCAAAAGATCTAGCCTAATCATCTACACCAGAACAAAACAAACAACTGAAGAATGCCTACTCTACATGTTGTGATGTGCAGGTAGATGGACAGTGTCCAGAGCTGGTCCATCATTATCTGTGTATCTTAAACACATACTCTATGTGGACCATGAACAATTCTGCACTGCTTTTAAGGAATCAAAGACTTGGGGGTTTTTTGGCCACAGAGGATCAAAGCGGAGAAAGAGGCAAGAAAAAAGTTGGCAAGAACCAGAACTTCATTAGTGTACCCCCTCCCTATTATAGCCCACAAGCATCCAGAGTAACTGTAGATGTCTTGGAGACTAGCTGTTTTGAACTTATAATAATAGCAGCAAATTAATGGAAATAATTATCATCAACTTGAATGAGTTTAAGCAAGTACAAACAAGTCTTATAACCACCTGATAGAGTGTAAATCGTTCATAATTAGTTGGAACTATATCAAAATAGTGAAAACGAATTACAGTTATGATAATACTAAAATTATTAGCAAGAACAAAATTAAAAGGGATAAAACAAAAGTTTGGCAAGTTTCGACTTGTCTGAACTTCCTTGAAGCCAGTCATTCATGTTGGAACTAATATGAAAAGTTTTCTAAGAATATGAGGAGCTTTTACAGCAATGCTCTTCATTATCACAGGTCTGAAGGAGCTTAAACAGGCCACAACTAGTCCAAATTAGTATAAGTGGCACTATTCCAATATACCCTGCTCTGAAATTTACTGCCTGGGTGACCTTGAACAAACTTCACCCTCTCATATCTCTCCCTAGTCTGTCTATAGCTGTCCCCGCTCTGTCTCTATTCTCTATCCCTTTGTCTCTGTCTGTCTCCATCTGTCTTCAGATTTGCACTAAATGACTTTTATCCATCTTTCTGTGGTCTCTGTCTCTGCCCCGCTCCCCTCTGTCTTTCTGTCTCTGTTTCTGTCTGTCTCTCTGTCTTTATGTCTCCGTTTGTCTGTCTGCCTCTGTCCACCCCCTCTCTGTCTGTCTGTCTGTCTGTCTGTGTCTGTCTCTCTCTCTGGGGATTTGTACTAAATGGCCCTAAGGTCCCTCTCGATTCCAAATCTGGGTTCCTCTAAATGGATCCATAACCCATACTGGCCTCCTAAGGGGCGGAGCCTGCTATGGAAAGTCCAAGTATTGCTGAGTTTTCCCTTGGTCTTACACTAGTCCCTTTCCTAGGTGTCTCCCCTTGTGGTCACTCTCTTCTCCCCAGTTCCCCCTTCATGTGCCCAACTGGGTCCCCAGGGGGCAGGAGCCACTCATTCTAGTGAATAAGGCTGAGGCTGGGGAAGGGAACACTATATAAAAATGCAACTCCTTGGGATTCCCCAGCAATCCACATTGTCAGGGCTCGGACCAAACTCAAAGATAGCCGTTTCCCTTGTCTCCTGACAAGGCATAGGATGGGGGCCACACAGAGCGTGAACTCTGGTGAGACTGTGTAGTGAGATGAGGAGGCCGCTAGTTTGGGCATTTAGGGAACTGTGCTGTCTTCTCATTCTAATTCAATGTGTCACTTGGAGCAGATCTCTCACTTTCTAAACTTAGTTTCTTCATCTGTAAAAATTGGGATTTTTTAGGGGAGGAGGAGGAATTTGTGATGTCATTAATGTAAAGAAATCCCCTTTACCAATGCAAATCAGCTACTGCTCTACAATTGGGAGTCTCCAAGAACAAGCGAGGCCCTGAGAGGATAAGGGTATCACAAAATCAGTATGTGTTTGAGTAAAAGGCTGGCTCCCTTATGCCCCACCCTCTTTTAAATGTGCAATACTTTGACCTATGTTGGCAGGTGATACCAGGCTGCTGGGCTTCTTCGGTTCTGTACCTAATTCAGAGTCCTTGGATCACCTTCTTTGCTGCCAGTTTCTACTTCTAATTTTTGCCAGTATACTTGCCCATGATAGCCCTTCTCTTCCCTCTTTCTTTTGCTTTATACATCATGTCTATAGGTGGGAAAGCCACAAATTTAATTGTACACAAAGTAAGGGTAACTAGGCTCCGAGGGAGGATTTCTCCTATTAGAAAAATAAATTGGATTTAGCATATAGCCATCTATTGTATCTGCTCTGAAGCCTGGCGGGTTTTTTGTTACCTCTGGTTTTCAGTTGTAGCCCAGGTAGATAATATTACTGCACAGCTGAGGAATTCCTTTATTAACTTACAACAGAACTGAGACAGTTGCTAACTCCCTGAGCTCCAAAGAATAAAAAGGTAGAGCCTGGGTCATATTCATTTTTGGCTTCCACATAGAACCTAGCATTGGGGTACACTGGGGCCTCAGTAAACTTACTGACCGTATGAACAAATACATCCAGATGATTATAAGATGAGCTCCAGTCCCAGGAGACTAATAGGAAAGGGAAAAGTAAGAATGCAGATTCAGATTCATCCAGTTGGACAAGCACTTCTTCACAACTGGGCTAGAGAGGTCATGGGCCCTAAGCCCCAGAGTCACTCCTCAGAGAAGGAGTAATGTCAGCATTTGGAGAGCTGTGATAGCTGTGCTCTGGCACAAATAAACATCTAACTGGCCAAGCTTTGAGCTCCCAGTAGTATCTGAGTGGAAAAAGGAAGGTCCGAAGACAAGTTAATGGACTCAGAATTGGAATACAAGCACAATCAAGTGGGAAATACTTGTGAGTGCATATTGATCCGTGTCAGACACAGTCTGGCTGCCATCAGTGATCTTGGCATTGGCCAAATGCTGCCTCGGGCACAATCTGCTGCCTTAACGCTTCATTTTCCTAAGCCCCATCCCATTGCAGCCCTCAGTGTTAGACAGTGCCCTAAGCAAGCTAGCCATAGACAAGCTGGCATTGTAGACTATGTCAGTAAGTCAGCCTCCAAAGACGATGGTAGGGGGAACCAGCCAGTCAGTCCCCTCTCACTTGATGACTTGGGTCAAGACTAGGACTAGCTGAACCAATCCAGAGATAAGAACCAGCCTCAAATTTGGCTCTGAACTGGATGAAAGTCACATCAATCCACACCTCTGGCTGGCAGCACTCCCGGGCTACCAGACAAGTCATGTGCAAAGCACTCTGAGGCGGCCCAGAAGCTGGAGACGAGAGTGTCAGGCGGCTGCCAGAATAAACTGCCATCTTGTGAGAAATTCTCTTGTCACAACATCTCTGGGTCCAACTTGGCAATCTATGGGGCAAAGATCTGTCTCCAACACAAGAGCCCACCAGTACCAGCAAGGACTCCCTCAAGTTCTTCCCTTGCATCCCCTCCTCTCCACCAATCCAAAACCGACTCCGTCCCCAAATTACATGATTTCAAAAGCATCACAGTAAAGCAGTGGGTCAAAAGATCACTGGCACTGGTTAAGGTGTGCTTCCCACACGTTGTCAATGCACTGCTTTGTTTTACTGAACTATATCTCTGGGTTAAAAGGAAGGTTTTCTTGAAGAGATAAGAGGATCATTAGAAAATGACAAAAATCTTTTTAAAAAGAGCATTACTTGAAAAAAGGCCCAAGGTTTGAGTGCCAGCTCTGCCACCTCGCTATATGGCCTCTTCTGGGCTCCCTTCAAATGCCGGCATTCTGCTTGGCAGCTTAAACTCTCCCAGCCTCAGTTCCTCAGCTAGAAGAACAAGGAATAGAACATGTGCTCCTTTGAGGGCAGAGACTTTTAAAAAATATGCCTACAATGTAGTAGGTATTTAATAAGTGCTTGATAATTAAGAGGGGTTGGACTCAATGATTTCTAAGGTCTCTCCAAACTAAAAACATTTCCATTGATTCATTTCAGGAAGGAGGAAGTGAATTAGTATTACTCAATTCAGCATATACTGACCCATGCCAGAGGAGGCAATGAAGGGTTTTGCTGAGGTACTGTGGGTAAAGAGCCTTGGAATGGAAAACTGTCCTGAACAATTCACAGACTTACCATATACATAATCAGATGCAGACTGGGCAGTTCATTGTCTACACTGATATGCTTTAGATTGCTCGGGCTTGACCAAGCAACAGTGAAAAGAGCTTACGCTTTGAAAACATCAGCAAACCTCTAGCAGGAACCGTTAGAGTGCTATGGTGTCACAGCCCGTCCACTCATTCTTTCACTGGGTGAAGGGTGTCACTACTTTCCCAGATGCTTCCACACCTTGTGGTATCCATGAACTCATGGAAACGAGTACCCCTCACAAAATGGCAGCCAGGGAGTCATCCGTGCCTCTCGTAAATCTGCCACTTGGAGTCCTCTCCCATGCTGCTGGCCTGTTTCTCTTTTTCTTGGCAAAGTGCTCAGTGCTTCCAGTAGGTGCTTCCAGTGCTCAGACACGCTTTGCTCTTGCTACATGGCCAGTACATCTTCTTTTTGGATCATCCAGTCCTCTGAGCAGGATATCGAAAGTGGCTTGTCTGAGGCCACACGGCTAATGAGATGTTAGATTCAAAGTATAGACTCAAGTCTCAACTCCAAATCTAGTGATCTACCCACTCTCCAATCCTGTCTTTTTATAAGAATTATATCTTGACTTTACAGAAATTACTGGAAAGTTCAATGGAAAATTGACTAACCATGTCATGTTCATTCTTTTTTTTTTACTCGTGTCTGATTCTTCATGATCCCTTTTGGGGTTTTCTTGGCAAAGATAGTGGAGTAGTTTGTCATTTCCTTTTCCAGCTAATTTTACAGAGGAGGAAACTGAGGCAAACAAGGTAAAGTGATTTGCCTAGGATCACACAGCTAGTAAGTATCTAAAGCTAGATTTGAAATTGCATCGTCTTTCTGACTTCAATCGTGGCACTCTATCCACTGCAGTGCCTCCCAGCTGCCCCACTAAACTGCAGGCCACTTGAAGTATGCTGGGAGTCAGGTGACATGGATTCTAGTTCCGTCATTGCCATTCCACAAATACATTACCTCAAGTAAGGCTCTAAACTTCTGTGTCCCTCAGTTTTCTGTTTTATCAAAGAGATTGAGAACCGCGATTCTTTGTGCCTTATAGATACTGTGGATATGAACATGAAACCAAAGAACATAAAATATTGGAGCCGGATGTGACCTTACAGGTCACATATATGAACATTCCAACTACCCCTTCATTTTCCATGGAAAAAAACTGAAGCCAAAGGCAGGAAAATGATTTGCCCCAAATCCCAACTAGTTAGTGGCAGAGATGGGAAATTTAAAATTGGTAATACATGGCAGAGTGTCCCACAAACTCAAGATATTCACAGCAATACTTTTAGAAGCCAGATTAAACATATGGCAACAACATTAAGTCTGTGACAACAGTGACTCAGGTTTATCTAGCACATGAGACTTTGCCCCAAATGACCTCGTAAAGTCAACAAGATGAGCAATTCTGGGCGCACATCTGGGATCTCCTTTGGTCCGGGGACCTCTTATCCAGGATAAGGACACTTTTATCGATGATTATCTGCATCTATTCTGTAACTTAAATCTTAGAGGGAAATTCAAGGAATATTGTTCAGATCCACACAATGATTCTATAAAAATGTCAGGACTTGAACAACAGTCTTTCTGACCCTCTGTATCCCCTCCCTCATTGCTTCTCAGTATTGATATTAGGATTTCATTTTAAAGGTAAGAAAAGCCAAGAGATGGGAAGTGGGTTGCCTAAGTTCATGGAGCTAGAAAAAGACTAAGAAGGACTTCAGATGAAGGTCCTTCACTTCCGAGATGGAGTGTTCTTCCCACTACCCCACATTGTCACCCACTGAAGCTCACAGAATCTGGGTATGGAGTCTACCCTTAACAAACTCCTGGTGATACCTTGATAAGACTACTGATTAGAGAGAAAGTTCTTCCCCCTTTAGGGATCATCTATACCTTTGGCAGCCTAGGGAAGCTCAGGAACCCCTTCTTGGTGTCATGTTTTGAAATGCATAGGATCACAAAAGAAATGGATTGTAGTGAAATATAGTAATCCAAATATTTAGGAAAAAACAAAGTTCAGGGTCCCTAAGTTTAGAACCCCTGGACTAAAAAGGTCCTTCATTGTTCCCCAGACCCTAGTGTCAGGCCTGCACAATGTCTGAGTAGGGCATTAAAAACTCATTACTAGAAGCATTATTTATTTCACTGTGTAGCTTGGCAGACTTATTTATCACAGACTTCCTTTCAAGCCCTGCCACTAGATAGGGGCGTGAGTTTTAGAACTCAGATAAATCTAAATCACATCCACCTCAGGGGACCTGTCTTGTGCCTGTGACCCCCCGGCATGAGATGCTGTTCATTTTGTTTGTTTCATGGCAAAAAGAAATTCCCTTCTGATGAAGGTCAGCAGCCAAGGGGTTAAATGTTATCTGCCCTAAACACTGCTGACCATAAGAATGTGGGGGACTACCTGAAACAAGGGTCACAAATAAATAACTTATATTGTATATGATGGACACGGGCATAAAGCACCAATTAATTGGCTATAACAAAATTACTCTGTATGTGCGCGCGCGCACGTGTGTGTGTGTATGCATGCGTGTGTGTGTGTGTGTGTGTGTGTATAAATGGCCACCCATTCTTCACAAAATACAATATATTGATAAGAATGTAATTAAGCCTTTATTGCTTGTGTAATTTAAAATGAAATTAATTGGCTAGCAAGTGAGGCTCGGTAAGCATTCTTCTTACAATCAATTTCTATTTCATTAACATACAATACCTAGTGTAACGGACTACATAAAATGGTCCTCCTATGGGGCATGAGACAAAGAACTGATAAAAATGAATTTGCAACCTCTCTCATGACTACCTGGCCTTTCTTAAAGTTTAAGATCCCATTTAGCAAGCATTTTCTTCCTTTCCACATCCGTTGGGAGTTAATAACAAGAATAATAAGTGGCATTTATATGGTGCTCCCCACTGTGACCAGATTCACCCGACAGCAGCAAAAGAATGCTGAGCCTGAAGTCAGGAAAGGCACTGACCTGAAATCCCCCCTCTCGTGTTCTTCCCCATCTCTACCAAATGCTCATCTACCCTCTGCCTGGCACATACAGATGTGACCACAGTGAGTCATGTGACTTCAGGGTCCTCATCTGGAAAGCCGAAATTGATAGAATTCTTAAAGAGATCACGAGATCATACATATAGAGCACCTTGGAAATAGTAACAGTACTATCTTTTTAGAGTATCACTCTAATTCGGGTTACTTCCCTATCCTAAAACTTTCCACCAGCCTCCCTTGCCAATCTGACATCCCCTTACTTCTTTTCATGTTCACTATGTTCTAGTCAAACTGAGTTCTGTCTTCAAAAATGTGAAGCTGTAAAAGTAGGGAAAAAAGAGACAAAAGGGGAGAGGGAGGGAAAGAATGAAATAGGAAGGAAGAAGGGAAGGGAGGGAGGAAAGAAAACTAAGTTGCTATAAATCATATTATTTTCTAAAAACTGATTCCATTTCCATTCAGCTAGGCACATACATCAGAGACCAAATCTAAAAAGTCCTTTTGCTTTTTCTTTCTTTCCCCTTTTGAGAGCTTATTTCAAAAGATGTTAACAGCTCTGATAACAAATTATTCTTGAGTTAGCAAGTTTAAATTGGAGAGAGATGCCTTAAATAATCCTAAGGGAAGTAGTATGATAGGGCAGATTATATAATCAATTGGTTCCTTAGCACTTGAAATAGGGGAATGGCTGAATAAGTTACAGTTTATGAATGTTATGAAATATTATTGTTCTATAAGAAATAATCAGGAGTATGATTTCAGAGAGGCCTGGAGAGACTTACATGAACTGATTCTAAGTGAAATGAGCAGAAATAGAGGAGATCATTGTACACCGCAACAACAAGATCATATGATGATCAATTCTGATGGACGTGGTTCTCGTCAACAATGACATGATTCAGGCCAATTCCAATAGACTTGAGATGGGGAAAGCCATCTGCACCCAGAGAGAGACTGTGGGGACTGAATGTGGATCACAACATAGCATTTTCACTCTTTTTATTGTTGTTTGCTTGAATTTTGTTTTCTTTCTCATTTTTTTTTCATTTTTGTTCTGATATTTCTTGTGCAGCGTATTTGTGGAAATATATCGAGAGGAACTGCACATGTTTAATATATATGGGATCACTTGCCATTTGGGGGAGAGGGTGGAGAAGGGAGGAAAAAAATTAGGACACAAAGTTTTGTAAGGGTGCATGTTGAAAAGTATCCATGTATATATTTTGAAAATAAAAAGCTTTAATTAAAAAAAGAAATAGTTCCCTAAGCTGCTTTGACATCTGCACCAAAAGGAGGAATGAAAAAATACCTCCTTGAGCAGTCTTATCAACTTAGAAACAATTGGTGTCCACTGAGGAAACATTCCTTAAAGGCCCACTATCCTGTGAAGGCCTCTGGGTTACACCTCAATACAGTTAAAGCAACATGAAGAGGGCCCAGTTGCTGCCTTGAGGTACTCCAGGGCTAGTGAGACATCAAAGGTTATCATGCCCTGGTCTTAAAAACCAAGGCACTAGGGCCCTGGGAGGCTAAATGATTGCCTAAGTACCCACCAAAACAGGGTATGTACACAAATGATCTCAAGACAAAATGAAAGTGATCAGTTCATAAGAGAGGTACAAACCAAGTGTCCTGAAAGTTCCAAAGAAGAGATTCTTTCTGATTAAGGAATTGATTTAAAGGAGCTGTGAGAGGGGAAGAACTAACTTAAGGACCCAGATGCATGTATTCACAAAGAAGTCCTGTGGAGATGTCACGGAATTTCCTTACGATAAGCTGAGTTTATCAAGAGTCAGGATGGCAAAACTATTGCAATGGAAAACAAGACAAATAAGGATGAAGAAAAATGAGACAAAATTTAAACTATCTTACTTTGAGATTCCAGAGGGATGAGAGAAAATGGAAAAACAAATCAGCTGAGCTAAGTTCCTGAGATTATAAAACCAGAAACCAAGGCAAAACAAATAATAACAATTGATCAGGGCTCTTAGAGTCTTGGCCTTTATCCCGGAGAGACCCATGATTGGGGCAAATGACTCCTAATAACTTAGACTAAAGGCCAACTTTGCTCTTAAATTCATACACACTCAAAACTCTACTCTTAGATTGGCAAAAGCTGGCTTCCCATCAAAGCCCAAGTTTCTCTCCACATCTGTAGAGCTTCCATGGAGTTGACATGACATCCTAGCCAAGTGCCACAGTGGCTACACACCTGAGCAGGGAGGAAGGCCTCATGATCACCTCTTTAGGACCTCAGACCCCCACATATGGAAGGAGTTGCCCCTAAACAGCCTTGACCAATCAATCAAAGCAAGGTGAGCACGGCAATCACATGCAGCTGTATATGCTACAGTCAAGTTTCCCAAGTAGTGATGGTGTCTAAAAAAATGGCTTCTAAGGAACAGAAGGGGAATTATGTCCTGGGGTGAGTAGAACTGAGCTCCAGATCAGCTACTAGAAGAAAATTCAGTTTGTCTTTACATGCTATTTCCAGATTGTTTCAAAACCATGAAATTATTCATGTTTTTTAAATTTCAATACAACTTGATGCTTGTATGAATGTGTAGACACAGAATGCTCCTAATGTACCCAACTGTTGGTTGTCTTTAATGATTCTATGGGAATTGAGGCTCTGAGTAATTTAATATTCTGGTTAACTGGGTAGCCTGAAACTGATTCCAAAATCCAGAATCTTACATCTGGCTAGGATCTTCAGTCATATTCAAGGATCCCTTATGCCACATCCCTGACAAATGGTTATTCTGGCTCTGCTTGCACACAGCCAGGTGAATTGGGGTTGATTCATCCCCTTCTATGTGCTGGACCTAGATCTGCCATGCCATCTGTACGGGGAACTCCCAGTGTGGACACCCTTCCTTGGTGCAACTCAGCTGCTCATCTGCAGCTTAAGGTCTTGGAGAGTTGCCTAGGACCCTGAAAGATTAAATAACTTGGCTGTGGTCACATAGTTGGGATGTGTTAGAAGCAGAACTTGAGTCCATATCCTTCTGATTTCAATGCTGATGCTCTTATCTACTACATAAGGTTTTCTAGCCTGGCTCCATGAATTGCTTTTGTTTTGTTTTTAATATTTCAATGACTACATTTCAACAAAATTGGTTTCCTTTGTAATAGTGCATTTTTATTTTAGGCATTTAAAAACAAAATCCACTGGACTGCCAAAGGGGCCCATGACATAAGAAAGGTGAACACCCCTTGCATTAAACCATGCTGCTTATTTATCATATTATTACACAGCTAAAGCCACTTATACTGCCTCAGCAGGATATCTTACTTTGATTTAGTAATATTACTGAACTAAAATTCTAAACACAAATTCTCATTGTTCAAGATCACAGAAACAGAGAAGATGTAAATAATTGGGTAAAATGTATACTGAGGACTTCTGGCCAAGATAGCAGAGAGGACACACACATCTATCTAAGCTCTTTCTTGTCCTCAGAATACTTTTTTCATGATACGGCCTCGGAATTGCCTTGGAAACTAATTCATGTTTCATTTTTGTCTATTCCTCTGACCCTCTGAAAGAAGTGGAGGCAGGGGGCAGAGGTGGCCTGCAGTAGAGCCTAGTGCTGGCCCTAGAAGAGGAATAGTACAGCAAAGGGATCCTGGGAGAGGCAGTGGGCAGAGAGAAAGCCCACATCCTCCTCAAGAACAGTGGCAGCGGGAGCAAAGCCTTGCTTCCTCCATACTGGGTAAAGCTCTGAAGTCAGTCCCTCTTAATTCAGAATCTGTGATGATAATTTCCATACGTGCTGAGCTAAGGTTTACATGTATTCTACCTGGAAAGAAAGGGTTTGTCAAGTAAATTTGTGCTACAGATAAAACTGAGGAGATTCCTAACTTCCTTAAGAGAATGACCTTTTCTTGGACACTTAAGAAACAATCACTTAACCAACCTGGCTAAGTGGGTAAGCTGTTGAACCTCACAATGCCCAAAGCAACTCTGCAAGACTAATAGGCTGCCAGCCTGCACTGAAAGAGGGACTTTCTTGGTCTGGGAGTTCCATATCTCATGGAATCCTGGATCCAAGCCCTACTCTTCCTCATTAAAGCAGGCCCCAATGACAATCCAGCACAGCAGAAAGAGGACTAAGCTTAGAAGCAAAAGATGGTGTTTTGAATCTCAGCTCTACTAGATTTTACTAGCTGGGTGAACTTGCGTAAGTCCTTCAGCTTTCATTATCTTCAAAAAGAGGATCAAAATCCATGTACTCTTTCTCCCATAGTTCTTGAGGTTCAGAAAGGTCATTGTAAACCATAAAGTCCTATGGATGACCTAGTACAAAGTATTAAGTCGAAAGTGCTTCATTCAAAGTATAGGATGTACCCACAGAATGAAAACAGCGCTATGAGCTTTACACGCTCTTATTTCACCTGCACCAAACAGTCACCTGGAGGTGGGGTCTGTGAGTACTGTCATCATTCTCATTTCACAGATGAGGACTTCAAAGCTCAGAGAGGTTCCCATGACCTTCATCCAGCTAGAAAGCAGAAGAGGCAGGATTTGAAGGTAGAGTTTACCATTTTATTCACTGATCTTCCTCATCTTTCCACACAGACTTCACTGGCATGGGCATCCCCAAGTGGATAGAATTATCTGAATAGTGATGCTATTGCTGACAAAAGTGAAGGTCAAGAACAGAATTGGGGCCCATTTGGGCCCAGCATGTGCTTTCCTCTCATTTACCTCTCTCCTGCAAGGACTGAGGTACAAAGCAGCGCTTCCTAATCTTACCTCACCACCTTATAAGAACTGTCCCCAGGCCTCAGAATGGAGATGTGGCTTTTGTAGGAAGTAAGGCCAAGGCTTGCCTGCCTGTTAACATTCAGCTTCTCCGCAAGGATGACTTCAAAGCAAGTCCCCTACCCTGCCAGAAGTCATCTTGGTTTTCTGCACTAACTACTACAATAGTCATTCTTCTAACTACAGGTAAGTAGCATAATCAGATTCTGAAGCAATCCTTCCAGAAACTGTCCTAAGAGACTTGGAGTCTGGGGGCAGGAAGGGGTATAGTAAGGAAGACTGTGTGCCTGGGAAATGACAGGATCGAAACATGTGGTCAAGAGGACAAAATTTGAAACCAGAAGGCCTGGGTTGAAATCCTGGCTCAGTGGCTTCTAGGAACAAGTGGGTGATCCAGTGAATGCTGGGAACTATGCCTGGACTCAGGAAAGCCTGCCTTGAAATCCAGCCTCAGTCACTTACTAGCTGTGGGAGGCTAGGCAAGACGACTGATTGTTGTTTGCCTCAGTTTTCTCATCTGTAAAACGGGGATATTAAAAGGACTACTTCCCAGGGTTGTTTTGAGGATCAAATGAATAGTTGTAAAGCCTTTAGCACTGGAGCATATTAAGCACGATATAAATGTTAGCTTTGATGATGATGACAATGATGATCATTATTATAGTACAGCAAATCACTTCACCTTCTAGCCCTCTGTCTCCTCATTGGTAAGATAACTTCCAAGGCCCAATCCAACTCTAAGTCTTTGATCCTAAGAAGCAAATCTTAAACACCCTGCTGAATGTCCAAGAGGAACATTTAGAAACCCTGCTGTGCTTTGAGTAAAGTAACAAAGGGCAAATCTTGCAGAGCGCTTCCATTTGTGTGCTCCAAGTAACCCTGCATGTCTATGAAGGAGGACAGTGGGACACTTCCTTTCACTAAGAATCCCAGATGAGTTGTCACACCACTCTGGAGGAAAAGGATACTGTGGGGAGAGCCCACTGATATTGTCTTCCTGATGAGGTCTTAGATCTCAAACCCTGAAGACTGTCACTGGTGGAGCAGGCCAAAAAATGACAACCCTGGAAAAGGACATCTCCAGAAATTATCCCATCCAGGATTTCAAACCTCTAGGCAGTGCCTCAAAAAGCATACCATCTCATGTTCCCAATTGGGCCTCTACCGAGTATAATTAAGGGAAGGAAGCATCATACTCCATAAGGAAATCAAGTCATCCCATCAAACATGGCCCTGGAGCCTGGGGCACTCAAACAAGGCCAGAGCTCCTGAAATGAGGCACTATAGAACCATGCTATAATCAACTCATAAACTGAGGTGTGGACAGAGATGCAGAGGTGAGTCAGAGGATGTTAAGATTGTAGCTTTAAAACTAGAAGGGACCTAGAGGTCAGTGAGGGTATCCTTCAGATGAAGAAACTGAAGCAGAAAATCCAATGATTTCCTTTCAGGTCACACCAGTAAATATCTGAGGTGGGTTAGTAGACCCACCCAATATATGAGCAACCATATTAGTTAGTAGCAAGGAGATGGAAACAAAGCAAATGCCCTTAAACTGGAGAATAACTAGAGACTATGATACGTGAATATAATGGGATGTTATGGCACTATAAGAAACAATGATCATGATGATTACAGAAAAGCACAGAAGACTCACATGAACTGATACAAAGTAAAACACAAAGAACCAGGAAACCAATATACATAATAGCTATTAATATTCTAAAGAAAAGAATAAGAAAACCACTAAAACTGACTACTCTGAAATTATAATGTTCAAACTCAAAAATGACCTCAGAGAAGAGATCTAAGAAGACATATCCCTTCTTTTTTTCCTGCAGATATGGAAGGCTAATGAGCATGGAGCACTGCAGAAAATGTCGGCTTTTTCTATGTGTTGGTTATTCTTACTGATGTAGGGTTTTTAAATCTTTTTCAAAATTCTGTTATAGAAGATAGCTCTCTGGGAGAGAGGAATATACTGAAAAATATAAGTGATATAAGAACAAATGCTTTCAATAAATTCACTACAATTTTTTTTTTAAATCTCACATGCAGTTTTCTGCACTCACTAATGACAATCTTTATAAATTTAGAAGTGGGTGGGACTTGGGGGAGCAACTAGTTCAAGCCCTTCCTTTAACAAAGAGATTAAGGGCCTTGGTCAAAGGTCACACAGGTTGGAAGGAGTGGAATAAGGGTTGGACTCTGTAGCGTGATTCCAAGTGGAGTATGGAATCGCTGGTTTTCTCCCATTCTCCTTGACTTGGTAGGACTTTTATCCCATAAGTTCTCAGCCCCCAAAATGAACAGTCCTATCAGTGTCACTCAGTATCTTACCTGAAGTGATAAGGAAGATCCCACCAAATTTATAAAGCCGAGCATTGACAAAGGGTGCCCCGCAAACCAGGAGGAATACCCCTACCAGGCTGGCAGTGACACCTAGCACGATGAAAACCGTCCAGAACCCTCGGTACACTAGACAAATGAGAGAAGAAAATGAAATGATTGAGAAAATGCCTAAGCGCAACAGAAGGCCATAGCCACCTAGCAAGCCAAACTTGAGCTCCAGCAGCAACATGGAGACAGATATAAGGCTCGAAGCAGCCTGGGGGGATTCAGATGTTTGCTAACATAGAAACAATGTTTCTCTGCCCCTCCAATTTGCTTTACCTTCCTTTCCTCTCCCACATCCAAATAAATCTGGAATGCATTATTATTTGGGGGTTAGCCTGATGACATGTTTGCCCAAACTCACCTGCAGAGACACCAGGAGGAGACAGTCCAACCCAAAGAAGTGAGTTCATTGGACTCTATAATAAGTGAGTCCAAGTACCCAGTAATGGTTTCTCCATAAAAGAGATCCCCTTCTCAAGTAATAATTATACCCTTCATTTGCACATTATTTCAAATCCTAACCCCAAAGATCCAAAGGCAAATGGAACACCAATAACATCTAGATAATGAATAGAGGTCAACCTTATTTCCTCCTCCAATAAATTTGCTCTTTTGGGTGAAAGAGGACTTTGGAGTTGGAATCACCACTACAGGATTGCACCTGACTTTCCCGATGCAGACATGACAAGGCAGCTCTAGCCCTCTGTCTCATACCTCTGGTGTTCCACTGAGATCACAAGCTGGTCTATAATTCTCTTCCCTTTCTGTCTCTGTCAAGCATCTGGGCTACAAATTAGGGAATATGTTTCAAAGCAAGAACTGATCTCTATACATGGACAGATGGTTTCAAGAAGAGTTCAAATCTACTTATGCCCAGGGCTAACACTGAATCAATCATAACATCATAATGTTCTGTGTTAGGATGGCATATGATACATTTTCAAAGCACTTTCCCATTCCTTTTCACACTGGAACAAAGTGCTTTCTCACCCCCCCCCCCAAAAAAGAGTATACCCTGCTTTGCTATCCAGAACCAAGACTTTAGTGATTGATTTCATATCTTGTGCCAGCTTATCTTTCTACAGTGATTTCCCATTGCTCCCCCTCCTATCACTTTGTTAATACTCAAACTAGTGTCTATGGCATTCCCTGTAACTGACATTCTGTGCCTGTGGGTCCTGCCCTTGGGACTTGATGCAGGTTGTTCCCTTTGCCTGAAAACATTTTGCTCTTTGACCTCTGAGAAGCCCTAGCTCCCTACAAGGCTCAACTTCAATGCTGCCTCTTAGACAAAGCCTCTCCTGAGCTCCATATGTGTGTATGTGTGTCTGTGTTCCTACAACTCCACCAGAAGAGAGCTACCCAGTATGGTCCATTTGTTGGTCACTGGACAAGAACTTCACATTTTTGTACTTATAAATAAGATTCTTCTTGGTACTTTTCTACTTCCTCTCACCTTGCACATTTCCTGACATCCAAAGGAAAGTATGCTGAATTCCATATCATCTAGTTGATTCTGAGACCTTATCAATGTGAACACTCCTTCCAAAGATTCAAATCAGACCCCAGTCACATCTGCTCATCCCGTGCAATGCCTGTCCATGTCCTTTTACAAATGCCCAAGACATAGCCAACCTAGCATAACTCACTTATTGGTCTTTGGACAAAGATCTCACATTTAGAACACAAAAAGTGAAGCAGATGGTTAGAGATGGCCTCAAGATGGCAAGATTCACTGTCCTCTCTAGCCTATACAAAGTCCTAGTTTTTATGACTTCAAGCATATCAGAAAAATCTTAAGTACAGTCCCAGCAACAAGATGGTTCTGCTATCCAAGGCTCCGCTTAGCTGAGCCTGCTTAAGTACAGAGAGACTTGTCACCAATTGGCCAGCCGCTTGGAAATGAATCCCATCAGTGGAGATGTATGAAATGATAAAAACTATAAAACTGCTTCTGAATCTGGAGCAGGGAGGACAGCAGAATGAGAATACAAGGAACAGAGGGAAGATGTTAACTTTCTACACTGAAAGAAAAATCTTTAGCACCCATTAGTAGGGAATACTTTGGAGTCATTTTCCTTGTGGCAGAAATGAGTCCATACACTTGCTGCTGCGTACCCTTTAGGTAACTGGAGGAATTCAGGGCCACAAAGCAAAGCCAACTGGCTTGTACGAGGATCCAGTTGACAACTTTGGTTTGGTAGTTCTGTGTGCCAGCCCACTGAAGCAACAGGCTTTGAACCATGCCCCGTGTGTGGCCTATTTCTGTTCTGTGTCTACAGTGGCATATAGCAAGATGAGATGGAGTACAAGATCAGGGTGAAAGAGAGGAGGAAACATAAAGCCTGAGCACCCTTTCCAAACTTACCTGCAGTCGCATCATAAGAAGGATGCGGTAAAGGTCCCAAAGCAATGGGCATAGGAAAGAGATAACCGGGGCGGCACTGCTTGGTACGAGGCTGGTTAGCTACAAAAGGAAAAAAGAAAGCAATTAGAACCTAACAAGCATCCAATCTAACAGAGTTTTAAGCCTCTGCGAATTATACATTTAACAATGGGCCAAAGATATAAAGATGATTAGTGAGGACGTGACCATGAAGGCAGCTGGGGTCCAGTGGCTAGTGCCCTGGGCTTGAAGTCAGGAAGACCTGTATTTAAATGCCACTTCTAACACTGGCTAAGCAATTTCCTTTCTCTCTGTGTCTCAGGCAACTCTGCAGGACTATCTACTGAATCAGAGATGTGTGCAATTTGCATTGGGGGAGGGAGTTCCCATGTCCAGAGTTCCTTTTGCACATTTGTATAATTGGAAGGCGGAAAAACACTGCAAGGTTCAGATTAAGGCAGTCACCCTCCATTACCTATCCTCACAGAGGGAAGCAACGACATGGAGGTTCAGGTCTCCAAAGAAGTCCCCAAAGCCAGCATTCCAGATTGGCCACGAAGCCCAACAGGACATGTTCATAGTTCCTCTATCTTCCAGCCAAAATAATGCTCAACTCCAGAGATCAGAGCTTTCCATGGCACACTCCAAAATAGAATCCATAATAATACAATGTGTGCCAAACCATCTGGAAGGGAGCTGGAAAGGAGCTGCTCGAGGGACCGGCCAGAGTCTGCAGCAGTGACAAGAGAAGTGCCATCCTAGGACAGGAGCACTAGAGAAGTGTTGAGTGATTAACGAGACTGCTGCAATTAGTCATTAACGAGAGGCCACTTCTTTCCCTATGTTCCCTAGTTAAGAGGAGCATATCATAATAAGTGGACACTTGTCCCTACCCAAACGTCTCTGGAACTCTTAGTGAACTGATTATCATTAGTACAAGGGGATCAAAATAATTGGACCTAATCTGCTTCTATTCTACTCAACACCAAAGAAGAGTGAGGATCTGCCCGCTCTCTAGTGAAGTGGACAACAAAAATCATGGAGGGTGGAAGCGGCCTTCCTCTTAGCTCGGCTTTGCACGTGTACCTAGCGCACCGAGTCTGCAACCCAGCTCAGACATGCCCCACGAAAGGAGGCTCTTTGCCATTCTGTGCCCTCATGTGGGAAACAGTTCAATAAGCTCCACTGGATCATTGTCCTCTTCACCCTCACCTGGAACTGAGCTCCTCCCCAATGTCTCCTTGTCCACAAGCCCCAAAGATGCCAAGCCCTTTCGCATCTTCCTGCCCAATGGCTTCTCCATCTGGCCTGGGCTGCTAAGTGGTGTCTCAGTCTCCCCTTCTTCCACTCCCTGATCCCACCCCTTGGCAAGTTAACCTCCCTAAAATGTCTCCGTCTTTATCAGGTCATGCCCCTGATCGGGCCTCAAGGTCACACCATAGAAGGGCACACTGAAAGAGGTGGGGATATTTACCCTGGAGAAGAAAAGGCCTTGAGGACATAATAGGTATCTTCAGGTTTATGAAGGACAGTTATGGGGATTAGGGGCCAGAATGGTTTGGTCCCTTCTTAGAAAACAGAACTAGGAGGGCTAGGTAGAAGCCACAAAAAAGCCAAAATATAATTGGGAGCCAAGGGTAATGACCACCTTAAGGGGACAATAGGTGTTGCTCTTTGGAGATTTCCGATAAAGTCTGACCAACCACGTATCAAGGACATTGTGAACATTCTGTTTCAGGAATGGTTTGGATTCAAAGGACTCCAAAACCTCTTTTAATTCTGAAATTCTGTGATTCTGCTCAAAAGCCTTCATGGGATACTTAGGGCTTATAAGATAAAGTCTCGTTCATTAACCTGGCAATCCAGGCTCTCCACAATTTGGTTCCAACTTACCTTGCCAACCTAATCTCCTACTACTTCCTAATATGAAATCTTTGCTTCAGTTCAACAGTTTTCTTCACTGGCCTCCAAACACCTTGGGATCTTTTCTCTTGCCTTGCAATTCAGCTCGATTCAAAGTACATTTGTTTAAGTGCCCTCCTATGAGAAAATCCTGCCTCGGAGTATTTTTCTGCCCACTCTTCAGATGCAGTTGCGACTCTACCATCTCCCTTCCGAAGCCCTCCTGGGAAATTCCCTAACTTTTACCTCCGACAAGAATCATCACTGTCTGACAATGCCTTCGTATCCTCCTCTTGGATTGTTGAGCTTTTTATCTGTTCACAGCTTGGATCTAAACTAGACTGCAAGTGTCTTATGCTCCTTACGCTCCCTTGCATTCCCCACAATGCCTGGCCACATAATAGATAATAAATAAAAGAGGAGCATGGGCTTAGAGTAAGAAGGTACTCCATTTTACAGTTGAGGAAACTAAAGCCCAGAGGAGACCTGGACCCTATATGTCCAAAACTGAACTCATTATCTCCCCACCCAGTCATTCCCTCTTCCCAGCTTCCCTCTGATTGTCAAAGGTACCACCATTTTCCCAGTCACCTGGGTTTGCACCCAAGCTGTCATCTTGACTCCTCTCTTGAACTCATCCATCTACTAAGCCAAGTCCCAAATCTTGTCCATTCTCCTTTCCTAACATTTCCCATATACATCTTCTTCTCACCACCATTTGAGTTCGGGATCTCATCTCCAGTTACCTGGACTATGATAACATAGTCACCAAAGATCTGACCAGGGCATTCCCCGGTTTGTCAAACTCCACTGATTCCCTTTCTTCTAAGCTCAAATAAAAATTTCTCTGTCCCTTAAATTGCTTCAAACATCACATCTTTCTCCTTTTTCAAACTGTTTTCCCATCGCGCCCCCCCCCCACTTCACATGTAGGCATACTAGTATACTTGCTATTCTCCCACCTCTGTCTTCTCATTGACTGTCCCCTATGCCTGAAATGCTTTCCTTCTTCACCTCTGCCTCTTCACATCCCTAACTTCCTTCAAAATTCAGCTCAAAGATTCAGCCACTTCTCTGAGATTAACCAAGAGATAGAGTATCTACTTGTACATATCCTGTATGGCACTGTTTTATACAGCTGTCTCCCTCATTAGAATCTAAGTGCCTTGAGAGCAGGAACTACATTTTTTTTGTTTTCTTTTTATCCCCAGTGATCAGCACAAGGATTCTTTTTCCACCCTGGATCCTTTTGGCAGTTTGGTGAAGCCGAAAGTCCCCTTCTCAGAATAATGTTCTTAGATGTATAAAATAAAATTTAGAATCACAAATTATAATGAAATAAAGCTATACTTTTTCCCATCCTAGTTCATGGACCCTCGGAAATTTGTCCATAGAGCAAAGGATCCATCAACCCCAGTTTAAGAACCATTGGCTTTGCCCAATGCCTGGCACACAGTAAGTGTGTGATAAATGTGTACTGATAGATTAATGGATAAATGAGTTTTCTAGGTTATAGGATCATTAATCTGGAGATAGAAGGAATCTTAGAGATCATCTAGTCCAACCTACTCATTTGACCACTGATGGTTAAGTGATTTGCCCATAGACCACACTGGTAGTGAGTAGCCAAGACAGTAATAAACCCTCTAAAAAATCCCATGGCCAAG
The DNA here is from genome assembly GCF_016432865.1 of Antechinus flavipes. Taxonomy (NCBI): domain Eukaryota; kingdom Metazoa; phylum Chordata; class Mammalia; order Dasyuromorphia; family Dasyuridae; genus Antechinus; species Antechinus flavipes. Next base: position 61,541,769 of record NC_067404.1, on the reverse strand, counting down.
GGCCTTCTGCAGAAACCAGTGAATGAAAACAGAAAGTGATGTCTTCTGAGCATAGGCCTCTTAGAACTCAGGCTCAGCACCTCGTATTCAGTACCCTCCAATTTATAACCCATATGACAGAGCTTCCCAGAAGCCATAAGCAAGTCTCTCAGTTGCACTCACTGAACCAGAATTTCCAGACGTTCCCATGGGTGCCCTCTCCTGAGAACCAGCACCTCCAGAAGAAGCCTTCATGGTGGAATGTGAGGACACCTGTTGAGGAGTCTCTGGAAACACCTTCCTACAAGAAACAAAACATGGCGACAGTAGAACTCGTGGTCCGACCAAAAAGGAGTCCCTCTTGGACACGGACTAGCAGGAACATTGCCTTAGCTTTTCAGGAAGTGGAAAGCAAACTAAATGCCTAGAACTGGGCCCAGGGTGCATCCTGATTCGTAGGCTACAGATATGGAAGGGACTTGAGAGATCACCCAGTCATTTTATGGATGAGCAGATGAATATTCTCAAGGCCCCAGAGCCAAAATGTAAGCTTGATTCTTCTGACAACAGAGCACACCAAGGGTCAGTTAGTAATAGCTTGCTGTCAACTAGTTAAGGGTCCCCAGGCATCTGCTGGAACCTCTGGTTAACTGTTTTATCAGTGATGGAGACAAAGGTGAGGACCATGAAGAAGGAAGGCCCTTCAGATGTGGAGATACCACTAATCTGTCACATTTCATAAGAGAGATGGAATCTAAAAAGATCTTGATAGCCTAGAACAACTGGACAGAACAAATAGAGTAAAAGTTAAAATGGATAAATATAGAGTCTTACATTTAAATTGAAAAACAATCAACATCACAAGTACAACTGAGGGAGATCAGCTTACCTGAAAATTCGCTGGAGATGTGAACCAAGTACAAGCTCAGTAAAAGTCAGGACTAAACGATGGCAACCCCCGAGCTACTGGGAACCTAGTAACCTGCATTTGGAGATGTTCAGTCTCCAGGCCCAGAGAGCCAACAAAGTGCCCTGGACCAAATGTACTTTTCGAACAGCCGTCTTTGGTAGCATGAAGGGGATCCAGATGAGGACAAGAAGGATCAAAAATGACCCAGAGGTCATGACCTAAAAGGATCCAGTGAAGGAACCCAGACATGTGGAGTGTGTAAGCTGAAGGAGCAAAGACCTGGGGAGGGGGCAAGATAGGGAGAGGAAGCCATCAAACCTTGTTGCATGGAAAAGGGAATAGACTCGTGCTGCGTGGCCCCAGAAGGCAGAGCTAGGACATGGGGTAGGGATGGCATCACAGAAAAACTCCCTAAGAAATGAAGCTGCCCAAAAGTGGAGAAAGCTATCTCAGTAGCCTTATTAAAGGTCTTCCCAGCAAAAGCTGAACAGCCACTTGTTGGAGATGAATGGTTAAGAAGGGAATGCTGTTCAGGTAGGTTTTGGCCTAGATGGCCCCCAAGTTCCTTCCAATTTTGAGATCCCATGATTACAAATCAAGAAATACTTGTTAATTGACTGACAAAAACCTAAATAATAGGTGGGAGTTGCAAATAACACTAAATTATAGACAAGAACCACTAATTGTTTAACTCCTGGTTAAACATGATTCAACTCCTAAGGAAAAAATAAAAGTTCCCTAAAGCATTCCAGTCTCAAATGGGGATGTTTGTTTGAATATCCTTCCCATTATCTACTCAGATTTATGTATTTTTTTCTTAGGACTGTATCAGAAAACCATTTGGACATGAGCTTTCAGTTTAACTAACCATAATGCTCCAGTCCTACTAATAAACATCTTGCAAACCTCTGTGAAACCATCTGTCCCAATATGTCTCTATAGTCATCCAATGGGCAGAGATCCAGGATTCCCCTGGTCTCTTGATGTACCGGCCTTATCGTTTGGGCAGAACAGTTCCAGGTGAGTCTCATGCATGGAAAAATGGACCACCAATGTGGATTGGTGAGTTGGTTTTTGCCCAAGTTTCTTGGTCAGGATGGCAGTGGCTGAATAAAAGGCTGGATTCTAAAATACTGTCTACTTTCTTTAGTTGCAAGGAAGTAGGAGTGAGCTGAGACTGGATTAGGGTCAAGTTTGAGTTATGGACTTACTTTTCATTAAAATGAAATTTAATTATTGTATTTGCCTAGATACTGGCCTCTCCCAGAAACAGGCTGTACACCTTTGAAAGAAAGTAAAAAATATCACAATCAGGTTTTATACAAGACAGATCTGAGAGAAAAGTACAGCGTATATTTGAACAAATATGGTGTATACATACTGTGCTCCATAAGGATACATGTTAAGTTCAGAGAGAGAAAAAAAAAAGAGTATTTCCCGGCAAAGGATTCTGGATAGATTCCCTGAAATTCCTCCTAGAGTACACTGAAAGTCCCCGACTAGAGGCCAGGGAGTGACACGCTTTTGTGCCATTATTAGCCTGGAATTGTGGTTCCAGTTGCCAGGACACCCCAACGTTGCCATAACCTCTCTTCTCAAATACTTCCCCTTCCCAGTTTGCTTCCACTTGGAATTCTACAACTAGAGGAGCATCACATCATGAGGCAGAAAGATCCCACTGATGGGGAAAGGGGAAATGGAGACAGCAAAGACAGTAGTTTTGACTATGGATTTCCCTCAGGACCAAGACTATGACCCTTCTGTGGGAAAAAAAAAGCTCCTTTTTCTAGGGAGTGCAAGTGGATAGCTCCCCCACCCAGAACTAAGGGAAAAATTATGACATTCAGGCCGTCCATACAGGTTTTACCCAAAAAGTACATGATGACAGCCTTGACTTTGGTTGTTGTTAATCCAGACCCACGATTTCATCACTCTGGTCACCTGCTGGTATCAGGCTCCCATCCCAGATACACCTCAGCAATTCTGGTCCGAGAGAGCTGCCTAGAACGCTGAGAGTTTCAGATGAGGGTAAGCATATGTCAGAGGCATGTCTTGAACCCAGTTCCTGATGATTCTAGGATCTCTTCCTATGCCATGCTACCTTACTAACCATGTCTTAGGACACCATTAAACATGAGCACCATGACAATATTGAGCTAAAGCCATGATCCGCATCTGAGTTCCACAATGAAAGAAGCCCTTTGGGGTGGACCACAGTTCAGGCTAATCAAAGGCTGCTTTTGGAGGTCTGGGGAGAGAAAGCTCTCCCTCAGAGCTTAATTCTAGAAACCATTCCCTTAGTGAATGAATGGAGTATTTGGATCCATTTTTCTCTGTAAGCCTTCCTGGCCACTTGCTTTGCCAAATTCCTCAAATGCATTAATCCCTGATCTACTGCTTAAGGTATATAGCTGAGGAGAAGCCATGTGGTACAATGGTGAGAAGGTCAGCCTTGGAATCCCACTAAGCTGGGTTCAAGACTTGCCTCTGACACAGCCCAGCAGTGTGATCCTGGCCAAATTATTTCCCTTGTCAATGCACAGTCAACTCTCCAAGACTGCAAGTTGCAGACGAGTAGCCGTTGTGTGCCACTGGTGAGACTTTTCACATAAGGAATTCCCTGTACTGATGAAATCTCAGGTCTAGACTGAACACAGCTATATTTTTGAAAATATGACATTTGGTTTGAAATAATAAAGATAATGAAAGCCTCAAACATTTGGAGAACCTAGCATATCATCTCCAAGTAAATAAAATGCCTCTCCTGACACCTCAGCCTGCCATACTGCAGGATCCTAGCTAGGATCCTAGACCATTCAAAATGAAGAGAGAATTTAGCTACCATGGAGACCAACCCCCTTGTTTTACAGAGGGAGAAACTGAGGTTCATAAGAGATAAATGACTTGGTCAAAGTCACATGCTAGGAAGCTTGGGGTAAAACGCAGATCCCCTGACTCCCAAGCAAGTCTACAAGTTCAGAAACACCACTGGGCCTCTCTTTCCCTCTCATTTTTTTCTTAGGCCATTGGAGGGAACTCCGGGTAGCTTTTTAAAAGGTTCGTTTGATTGCTGCTTACCATCTCAGTGTCCAGAGTTCCATTTTTAGATGCAGGCTTTCCACAGGCCTCTGTAGCTAGCAGCCAGTACTCGGTTCCAAAAGCGATGAGGAACAGAAGAATGCCAATAACACCAACAATTCCTGCAACCAGGGCACCGATTCCAGTTTTCATGCTCGAACAAGTGGCTTTGGTGCTCCTTATGCCCACAAGAGAAGTTCTGAAGTGATCAGCTGTCAGGGACTGCCCAGCTTTGGGATATAGGGAGGAGGGCACTATTTTAAGACTCAGATGAATATCATTTTAGGATTGGTCCAAATCGTGGAGGGCTCCAAGAGCAGTGCTATTAAAAGAAGATGACCTTGTTCAGCCAAGTCATTGGAGTATTAGCCAAAAAGTTCCATAACTGATCCAAAGAATCTAATGGGGGGAAAAAGACACATTCGTGTCCCAAAAGAAGGCTGACTCCTACAAACTTTTGCAATCCAATTGCATATTATCTCTACTCATGGCCCCTACAATCCACATCTTTGCATAGATGCTTTGAAGGCACAGCTTAAATGTCTCTGCTAAATGAGAACCATCTTCCCTGATTTCCCCAATTGTAAATGTTTTTTACCTCCTGAAATGACTTTGTCCTGCCTTCTATACATTGTAGTATAGGGTAAAGCTTCTAAAACTTGATTTGTGACCCCATGGGGGGATCTTGTAACTGAATGTGAGGGTGTTGTGAAATTATGACTCATTATCAGTAAATGTTTGATTTGTATACTATTTATATATCTATATACCTGGGTCACATAAAAATTTCTTGGGTGGGTGAAAAGAGATTGAGAGTGGAAAAAGTTTAAGAAGCCCCAGAATAAGGTTATTCATTTGGACACAGGAATCCAGAGATCTCCCTTAACAGAATGTAATCTTACTGAAGTCAAGGACTGATTTCGTTTTGCTTTAGATTCTTCATACAGAAAACAGTGCCTTGCACATGATAGGTGTTCAGTAACTGCCTCTTGAATTGAATTAAGTTAAATGAAGGAGGCTAGATGCCAAGTGCTAGTAGGTTTTTTTTTCATTCCACAAAGTTTATTTTGTAAAATTGCAAAGGGAAAAAAGTGGTTGCCTACAGGAAAGCCAGTAATCTTGGCTGTTAGTATTAACCTCCTGGAATAAAGGTATTCCATAACACAAAGCATTTAGCTCACCTTGCCCATAATAAGCACTTAAATTTTGGCTAAATTATTATTTGTATGAGTATAATAATCACATTACTGAGTGAGAAGAGGCATAAGCACTCACTATATATATATATATGCCTAGTAGAGAAAATGAAAGTTCTCTCTTCTTCTCTTTGCAAAGTACCCAGAGTTTAACAATAACAAAACATAAAAAAAAACCTCTTTCTTCACTGTCTTAGCCCAGCATGCTAACTCAGCTATGTTAAGATGGATGGGAAGGTTGAAAAACCCACATGAATTCAGAGGCATCTGAGAGATTCAAGAGAAGCAAGCAGCCTCAGAGAAAGATGGGAAGAGCAGCAGAGAGTCAGAAAGGAGTAGACAACTGGAAGGGATAGCAAGGGCCAAGGGAATCTCCCTTCAAAAATGATGGAATGAGGGCAGGATGATATACTTCTAGTGGAACTGGGAACTGGCACAGCTTTCTTGGAAAGAAATTTGGAATTACTCTTCCAAAGTCACTAAGCAATACATCTTAGTAGGTCTATATTCCAGAGATCAAAGGAAAAGCAAAAGAACTCATATGTATAAAAATAATTAAAGTAGCTTTTTTTTGGAGCAGGAAAGAACTGAAAACTAAGGGAAAGTTCATCAATTGGGGAATGGTTGAACAAATTCTAGGATACAATGTGATGGAATACCATTGGGCAATGGTACATTGAAGAGGGATTATTTTAGAGAAAATTTGGAGAAACTTATGAACTGATACAGAGCAAAATGAGCAGAACCAAGAAAACAATTTATAAACAACACTAAAAATGAACATCTTTGAAAAACTTTAAGAACTCTAAATCAAGACAACAAGAATTTATTAAGTACCTATTAGGCACTATATTGCTATGCTAAACCCTAGAAATACAAAGAAAGGGAAAAGAGTCTGTCTTCAATGAGCTCATGGTGTAATGGAGGAAACGATATTCAAATGATTTCATACAGATAAGCTATATATAGGATACATTGGGGAACACCAACAGAGGGAAAGCCCTAGCTTTAAGGGCGATCTGAATAGTCATCCTGAACAAGATGGGCTTTTGGTTGGGGCTTGAAGGAAGCCAGGGAAGCCAAGAGATGGCAATGATGGAGAGAATTATAGGCATGGGAAGTCAGGAATATCTTGTGGGTAGAACAGAAAGGAAGCTAATATCACTAGAATGAAGTATGCAAGGGTAAGCTCTAAGGTGATGGAAAAGGTAAAAGAGGGTTAGGTTAGGAAGGACGTTGAATGCCAAATAGAGGGATTTATATCTGAACCTGGAGGTGATAAGGAACCACTAGCATTTTGGGAATGGAGGGATGACAGGGTCAGCTCTGCACTTTAGGAAGATCATTTGACAACTGAATGGAGGCTGGAATGGAGTGGGAAGAGACTTGAATCAAGAGAGACTAACGTGATATACTGATGAGGAATATTACTTACCCACTGACAAGTGACAGACTCTTGCTAGAGAATGAGACAAACATTTTTGGAAATGACCTATATAAGAATTTGTTTTTCTTGACTACACATTTTGTTATAAAGATTTCTTTTTCTTTTGTATTCCAGAGGTCGGTTGGCTGTTATTTGTTCTTGAAGTGGATCAAAATGACATCACCATGTTAGAGTTAGCATGCTCCACTGTAGCTGATCTAATCAATATGAGCTCAGAATGTTCAGCCACAGGTCAGACACAAATGGTCCCTCTGAACATTTGGGGCGGGGAGAACTCTTTAACTTCGTGCATCTTTTATTTCTTCTGAGCTAATTCAATTCTGCTTTGCTCATAGAGCACAGCACCTTCTCTGATGAGGGCATGCCATGCTGGGCGATCCTGTGCCAGTGTCTCCCATGTCACACAATTGATTCTAAAGTTCTTAACATAAGAGACCTTGAGAATGTCCTTATATCGCTTTTTCTGACCACTTTCTATGGTAGTGGGAAAGAGAAAAAATAAATGTTTGTTAAGTGGGAAAAAATAAGTGCTAAAAGAAAGGCATAAGGATGGAAAATACAGGATCATCAGGATATATAAGAAAGAGCAAGAACAAGACCCTGGGGGAATCCACTAGAAAAGCAGGATCGGAAGGATCAAACAAAGAAGAAACAAGTTGTTTTTGAATACCAGCTAAAGGGACAGCTCAGAGTAGTGGGGAGAATTGATCCTGAAGCCAGGGAAACCTTGGTTCAAGTATCACTTCAGACAGGAACCATCTGTAAGGACCTGGCCAAGTCACCTTACTCCACAATGCTCTAGGCCAATAGTTCTTTAAAAAGTAAAGTCTGGAAACCCAGGGGTTTTCCCAAGACCCTTCCAGGAGTTTTGTGAAGTCAAAACTATTTCTATAATAAAACTAAAACATTTTAATTTCTAATAGAGTAAATATTAATAGATGTGACACACATTGACAAAAGCTCCTTGGGGAGGGGAAAGGTGCTCAGTCATTTTTAAGAATGTAAAAGGATCCTGAGACCAAAAAGACAAGTTTCTAGACAATTCTCTAAGACACAACAGCTGCAGAGAAGGCACCAGCACCCATTGATAGAAAGAGCTGTCTCACCTAGGAGTTCCTTTTTTTATGAAATAAGAAATCTAGACCCTATGCCAAATATAGTCCATGTAGGGAAACAGGGAGGTTGATGGGGGAAAGAGAATGAGATGGACACAGGAAGTCAGAACTCTAAGTCGCAATCCTTAGTTTCACTGACTTTGTGATCTACTATAGAAAATAAAATCTTGCACAAAACTGAGGACAAAACCAAACCACCTATAATCAAGGAAGAGCTGAACTGTAAAGCAAACATAGCATTTAGCTAGTGCAGAAACAAGAAAGACACTTCTGGGCTGGAATACCAGCTCAGTCTTGTGAAAGAAGTTCTGGCAACAAACATTTGTTGGATATCCATCCCTTGGTCACTGGAAACATATAGAATCCATCCACAAAGAGAGTGACGAGGATGGGGAGGTAGTTGCTCATCGTGCCATTGGAAGAGCAGTTAAAGCAACCGATGCTGTTTAGCCTGCTGAAGAGAAAATTTAGGATCGCATGGCAGATGTCTTCAATACTTGAAAGGTATCTTGCAAAAGAGAGATTAGCTTTGTTCTCCTTTGATCCCTGAAAACAGAACAGTGCAGTGGTTGGAGCCTGGCTCAAAGAGTTCATTTAGGCTTCATGTCCTAACCCTTAGGACAATCTCAAAAGAGAGAGAATGAGCTGCGTCGGGAGGAGAAATCCCTCACTGGCAGCTTCAAGAAAGGGCTGGATGGTTACTTGGAGAGGCTGTGGTACAGGGTCCAGACTGCCTCTAGATGGAAGATGTGACATCTCTTGTAGCTTTGAGGATTTGAGAAACTGCTTCTAACAGTGATATAAGGATATGTAAATGATGAATGATATCGGAGTATTCCATATTCAGCACAGATAAAGCAGATTTAGATGGACTGGGCAATAGAGAAGGGAGCAATGGAAAGAGAGGGCATTCCTCCCCAGTCAGCTGCCTTTGAGGGATTTTTTCCCCCAACTGTTCCACATGCTAATATCAGAGAAGGAATTCTCCCTCCCATAAGCCCGAGAGTCAGCTGCGAAAGCTCCATTAAAAATGAGTCATGGCCCCAGTTGACCATGGCTTAGCAAAGATTCCCACTAGGGTGTGACCAAGAGGCCCAGGGAGGAGAGGGGACAGATTCTATTCCTTGGCTAAAAGCTCACCCCTGTCAGCAAGCAGAGGGGCCTTTCCTGGTCACTGCTTTCTTAGAGATTGGAGCTTCCATACCGGAGGCTCCCCAATTACCTGAGAACTCACCAGGCTCCAGATTTTGCCCCAACACCTTGATTGTCCCACAAAGGCACTTCTATCAATATGATATAAAGGCTTTGCCTTCAGTGGTCTGTTTTAGCAATTGAGTGTCCTAATCAGTCTTTATAAAAAGAAGCTGCATCAGTGACAAAGAACTGGTGACTAAAATAAGATTGTGAGGATTGAGTAGCTGGCAGCCTGTGGAGAATTAGCCAGTCAGATCTGATTTCACTCCACTCTTAAAGGCCAAAGCCAATTTCACTGATAAAGTCTGCTGGTGACAGCTGAGGTCTCAAATCCTAAATATTCAACAAAAGCAGGGCCTCATCTTAAAGCCTCTTCTGGAATGATCAGACTCTGGCTTAGATAGTTGCAAGAGGACCAGCTTCCTCTTATCTGCCTTAGTAAAATGAGCCTTGGATTTGGGGCATGAAGCTCTGCCTTCATATTCCAGTTCTGACACTAACTAGCTCTGTGACCCTGAGTAACTCATCAAACTGCTCTGTGTCTCACTTTCCTCCTATGTAAAATACACAAGTAGATTACATATAGCAAATGGCCTCCAAGGACAACACTGGCCTAAATCTATGATCCTACAAAAATTAATCTGTCAACTACTGTTTGTGATGTGGACATGCCAAAAAGCCACTTTGAACATGACTGCAATTTATCTGCCAATACCAGTTGCACGCGATGAAGAAGAGACATATTTCTCCTAAGAATGTGACAAGATCTTCCACACCAAGTTAGCATATGCCTCGATACTCAGCGATTCCAACGTGTGGCAGGTACCAGACAAGGCACGTTCGGTGTCGAAAAATCAAAGAAGCCACATGGTTAGGCTACTCAGAAGCTTCATGCCTGTTTATCATAATGATCTCCTTAGGAACAGTTAGGAGGTTTCAGACGTGGAGAGCACTGAACAACTGTCAAAAAATGAAATGTATGTTATCTTAGCAGAGAAGAAATGGCTGCTTACTGATGGGATGCTCAGCTATCCATCAGTTGTCTTTCTATAGTTGGTATGACTATCGACTAGTTAAAGCAAAAGATGTTAAAGATAGTTAAATGGCAAAGATGAGAAGACACTATGTAGAATTAAAATAGCTCAAAATGAAAGGATCCAAAGAAGTTGTTTACTCTAAACCCTGATCCATTTTTTAGAGAAGTTGAAAAGAGGTAAAAGTGACTACAACGAGTAAGCCAAAGCAACCCAGAAACCATCTTAAGTAGCAAATGCTTGATCTTGCCAAGAGGAGAGGCGCAGCGAACTGAGGCTATTCACCAAGAGCTCCCTCCTCTTCTCCCCTCCTCTTCATCCCATATCACTCAGAGCTCTTTCCCTATTATTTCCCCCTGTATCATATTTTACCTGAAGAGGCTGCCCTTCTCTTTATCAAAGAGAACCACTCTACAAGAACCTTTGATCCCATTATATCCTCTTTCCCAGCAGATTGCCTCCAATATCAACCCCACTTTGTCACTAATCTTCAATGTCTCCTTATTTACTGAAAACTGCCCATTAGGCATTTCGAAGTACATGTCCCATGAGTATTTGAAACTCAATGTGTCCAAAATGTAATTCATCACATTTTCCCAAAGCCCTCTTCTCTTCCTAACTTCCCTATGATTGTTGAGGATGACACCACCCTCCCAGTCACCCGGGCTCTTAATCTAGGGATCATTCTTAACTTCTCACTCTCACCCCCTTCCATGTGAAATCATTTGCCTATCCCAGTCAATTCTATCTTGATAATATCTTTTATATATGCCCTTTCTCTTTTCTGACAACAGCTGCCCAAAAAGTAGAGGCTCTTATCATCTCATGCCTGGCCTATTTTAGTAGCCTACTTTTTTATCTCCCAGCCTCGTGTCTCTTCCATTCCAGTTCATCCTCCATTCAGCTATTAAAGTGATCTTCCTAGAATGTAAGGCAAGCCATGTCTGTCTCTGTCTCTCTCTCAGTCTCTGTCTTTCTCTCTCAACAAGTTCTAGTGGCTCCCTATTACTTCCAAGATAAAATATAAACATTAGATTTTAGAGCCCTTAATAACCTGGCCCCTTCTCACTTTTCCAGACTTCTTAGATCTCACTCGCCTCCCACTATGTATTCTTCTATACAATGACACTGGCCACCTGGCTTTTCCTCCCACAACACACTCTCTCAACTGTGACTTTTCATTAGCTGTCTCCCACACCTGGAATGCTTTATCTCTGCCTTCTGATTTCCCTTGCTTATGGCTTACTTCAGATCTCAGCTAAAATACTCCCTTCTAACCCACAGAATGCTAAATAATCTAGTTCAGAAATTGCTAAATTTTTTTGTGTCACAGCTTCCTTCCACAGTTTGGTGAAGCCTATGGACCCTTTCTCAGAATCATGTATTTAATTGCACAAAATGAAATATGGAAGATGGCAAAGAAAACCAATTATCTTGAAATATAGTTACCGGAGTTATTTTGTAAGTACATCAACCCCAGGCTAAGCTCATCTGATCTAGATGAAGTCCTCCAGTAAACCAGGTGGACCATCTATGAAGAACTGATGGGAGAACACAGCCAAGGAATGCACAGGCTAAGAAAGCCTGGCTAAAGTGTCATCTGTCTCAGTACAGAGAATTCCTATATTGATGAGTCTGAAAACCCACCAAAGTAGTGAATTATAACAAGGATCATCTATCTGAAACTTTTCCTAGATTGGACTCTGTTCTGGATAAGAAATCACAGATAAACTTTACATAATAGAGTAACTTAGCACTTAGATCTAGGACTCAACCTAGTGTCATTCTCAACTTCTCACTTTCTCTCATCTCCCATATGAAATTATTTGGCAATTCCAGACAATTCTCCGGTGTGCCCCTTCTACATGAACAGCTCATGTTCGTGGGATATTTGATCGCTTGCAAAACCCTTTCCTCACCATACTAAGAAAAAAGAAGTGAAAGGATTCTTAGCCAATTTTATAGATGACACAACTGATGCTCAGAAAAATGCCAAATAGGGAAGGGACTTCCGAGGCTAAATAGTTCCAGTCTCCTATTTACTGAGAACTATGATAGGGACAGTGACTTCCTAAAGCCACACAGCTAATAAGAAGCAGAGTCAAGACCTGAACTCAGATCCACTGACAGAATACTACATCATCTAGTCTGATTCCCTCATTTTATGGAGGTAGCAACCAAAATCCTACAAATTAAGTGTAATACATGGCAGAAAGAAGATCTGAATTGAAGTCCTCTGGCTCTCTTTCTACTGTTTTTTTTCTGGGTTGACCTTACAGTCACCAAAAGAATTTCTTTGGAAACTTTGCAACTTCAGTTATTAAACAGCATTTTCTCTTTCAAAGCTGAAAACACTTCAAATGCATTCTCTCACTTATCTTCATGAGTACCATCCTGTGATAAAGGCTTGTGCTGTTGTTTCAACGGAAACAAGAGAAGGGCCTGGCACTCTTTTAGCTCTTGGCATGGCCCCAATGTCTACGCCCTGCTCAACAACTGCCTCTGGAGACAGAGAGGTTTCTTCCCCTCAGCATTTGTCTGCTCCCCCCCAGCCCTCCCTTCTATAATATGGAGAGGCCAGAAGTTCCCTGTCATCAAGGCCATCAAAAGGTCAAATAGGCTGCACTGGGAGACTAGGGGCAAGAGGCTCTGAGGGGGCTAAGATGACCTCTTTAGTCTCTTCCAACTCTAATAGTCTAGAATTCTGGGACTCTCAGGAAATCTGCACTTCTCAGCTCCTACACCTGCTACTTCCTAGTGCAAGCCTGGGGAAATGAAAGCATTTACATCCATTTGTATGTAGATGAGTAGCATCCTACTAAACCCTAATTTAAGACATTTAATTTAAATAATACTGTTGTCCTTAATTAAAGGGGAAAAGTTCTGCTTGGTTCTCTTCATCATGTTCTATATGAACACTGTTCACTTCCTAGGCAGTGACGGTGCAGACGCAGATCTCTGCCTAAGTGCCACAGAGGCTGGCTCTTAATAGTCAGAGACCTCCTGGCTGCCTTTCTGCCAGTCCTACACTGGGTAACCTAGTCCGGATGGGATGCGCTAAAGCATCACAAGTCCTGCTATCATGCACCAATTGACATCACAACAGAAACCAGCTCCAAGCTTATATTTGGTCAGCAGGTATTACAGTTGCAAGGTCAACCCAAAATCTCTCATTATTCTCACCTTTCCAGCAGCATAGCCAGAAAAGCATTTTGCAAGATCATTTCAGTCCATTCCCCTTGTTTTACGGGAAAGGACAACAAGACTCGAGAGAAATGATCTGCATTGTATACTTCAACAACAATACTATATGATGATCAATTCTGATGGACGTGGCCCTCTTCAGCAATGAGATGAAACAAATCAGTTCCAATGGAGCAGTAATGAACTGAACCAGCTACACCCAGCGAAAGAACTCGGGGAGATGACTAGGAACCACTACATAGGATTCCCAATCCCTCTATTTTTGTCCGCCTGCATTTTTGATTTCCTTCACGGGCTAATTGTACATGATTTCAAAGTCGGACTCTTTTTGTACAGCAAAATAACGTTTTGGGCATGTATACTTATTTTGTATTTAATTTATATTTTAACATATTTAACATGTATTGGTCATCCTGCCATCTAGGGGAGGGGGTGGAGGAAAGGAGAGGAAAAATTGAAACAAAAGGTTTGGCAATTGTCAATGCTGTAAAATTACCCATGCATATAACTTGTAAATAAAAAGCTATTAAAAAAGAGAGAGAGAGAAATGATCTGCCTAAGATCACAGAACTCCCTAGTGGCAGAGCTGAGACGAGGACCTGGATGCCAAGTCCTAGACCTGTTAGCTCCCCTCTGTGCCACCCTACCATGCTTTTCACTGACTCAAATATCAGAGGCAGCAGCATCTAACTCATATTAACCATCCCCTTGAAAAGCAAGTTTCTAACAGTGATGGTGATCATCAATAGCAAGAATCCCCATCCACCAGTATATCATTTGCTAACAAAAGGTCATAAGATGACTCAGGATTAGAAGACAACAAATATCCTGATTTTCAAAAATGGGAAAATAATGAAGCCTAACAACTATTTGCCAGAGAGTTTGATTTCAATTGCTAACCAAATTCTAGAACACACTGTTGAAGTGATGCCTTGCTTGCGTTTAAGAAGAGAAGCCATGATCCCATGGAAATAGCAAGACTTCATCAAGAACAAGTTATGTATGATCTAGAAAAAATAACAACAAAATTCATATGGAACAATAAAAAGTCGAGAATCTCAAGGGAATTAATGAAAAAAAAAATCAAATGAAGGTGGCCTAGCTGTACCTGATCTAAAATTATATTATAAAGCAGCAGTCACCAAAACCATTTGGTATTGGCTAAGAAATAGATTAGTGGATCAGTGGAAAAGGTTAGGTTCACAAGACAGAATAGTCAACTATAGCAATCTAGTGTTTGACAAACCCAAAGATCTTAACTTTTGGGATAAGAATTCATTATTTGATAAAAACTGCTGGGATAACTGGAAAGTAGTATGGCAGAAATTAGGCATGGACCCACACTTAATACCATATACCAAGATAAGATCAAAATGGGTCCATGACCTAGGCAAAAAAATGAGGTTATAAATAAATTAGAGGAACATAGGATAGTTTATCTCTCAGACTTGTGGAGGAGAAAGAAATTTGGGACCAAAGATGAACTAGAGACCATCACTGATCACAAAATAGAAAATTTTGATTATATCAAATGAAAAAGCCTTTGTACAAACAAAACGAATGCAAACAAGATTAGAAGGGAAGCCACAAACTGGGAAAACATCTTCACAGTTAAAGGTTCTGATAAAGGCCTCATTTCCAAAATATATAGAGAACTGACTCAAATTTATAAGAAATCAAGCCATTCTCCAATTGATAAATGGTCAAAGGATATGAACAGACAATTTTCAGATGATGAAATCGAAACTATTACCACTCACATGAAAGAGTGTTCCAAATCACTATTGATCAGAGAAATGCAAATTAAGACAACTCTGAGATACCACTACACACCTGTCAGATTGGCTAAGATGACAGGAAAAAATAATGATGAATGTTGGAGGGGATGCGGGAAAACTGGGACACTGATACATCGTTGGTGGAATTGTGAACACATCCAGCCATTCTGGAGAGCAATCTGGAATTATGCCCAAAAAGTTATCAAACTGTGCATACCCTTTGATCCAGCAGTGTTACTACTGGGCTTATATCCCAAAGAAATACTAAAGAAGGGAAAGGGACCTGTATGTGCCAAAATATTTGTGGCAGCCCTATTTGTAGTGGCTAGAAACTGGAAATTGAATGGATGCCCATCCATTGGAGAATGGCTGGGTAAATTGTGGTATATGAATGTTATGGAATATTATTGTTCTGTAAGGAATGACCAGCAGGATCAATACAGAGAGGACTGGCGAGACTTACATGAACTGATGCTAAATGAAATAAGCAGGACCAGGAGATCATTATATACCTCAACAACGATACTGTATGAGGATGTATTCTGATGGAAGTGGACTTCTTTGATAAAGAGACCTAACTCAGTTTCAATTGATAAATGGTGGACAGAAGCAGCTACACCCAAAGAAAGAACACTGGGAAACGAATGTGAACTATCTGCATCTTTGTTTTTCTTCCCGGGTTATTTTTACCTTCTGAATCCAATTCTCCCTGTGCAACAAGAGAACTGTTCGGTTCTGCATACATATATTGTATCTAGGATATACTGTAACATAGCTAACATATATAGGACTGCTTGCCATCTAGGGGAGGGGGTGGAGGGAGGGAGGGGAAAAATCGGAACAGAAACAAGTGCAAGGGATAATGTTGTAAAAAAAAATTACCCTGGCATGGATTCTGTCAATATAAAGTTATTATTAAATAAAATAAAAAAAAGAAAGGGAAGAGGAGAAGAAATGGGAAGGAGGAAGGGGAGAAGAAGGAGGAGGGGGGAGAGAAAGAGAAGGAAGTGGAAAAGGAGGAAGAGAAGGAGGGGGAGGAGGGGGAAGAAGAGGAGGAGGGGAGGAGGAGGAGGAGAAGAAGAAGAAAAAAGGGAGGGAGGGAGAAAGGGAGAGAAGAAGGGAAGGGAAAAGAATGAAAGGGAAGAAAGGAGGGAGGGAAGGAGAGAGAACAAGAACCTAGCATGTGACAGAAAGGACTGAAATTGATACTAGACTAAGTGAATGATGGTGAGCTAGCTATATTCAATCTCCTCTTTTCCAGAACACAGAAGTAACTCTGGCTTTGACCCTTTTCACAATTATAAGTAATATTTTTTTATTTATTTGTTACTCAATAACATTAAAGCATTAAAAATATTTTGTTGACTTAAAAAAAAGAACAAGTTATGTCAGGCCAGCCTCATTTCACATTTTGTTTTGTTTTGTTTTATTGAGGGGAACTGGGTAGCTAGAATGGGAATGTCATAAATATAAGTACACCAGAATTTCAAGAAAGTGTTCAACTGTCTCGTGCTCTCTTTGTGGACAGTATAGAAATATGTGAGCTACAGTGGAGCAAATTAGATAAAGTCAAAATAGAATTAATGAGCAGATTCAAAGAGTAGTCATAACAAGTTGATGAAGAACTGAGGAAGACCTCCAGTGGAATACCTTGGGGATCTGTCCTTGGTTCAGGGTTTTGGGGTGACAGACGAAGGCAACAGATGGCAAGACTGTTGAATCTGCAGATGAGACTGAAGCGGAAAGGATGACTACACTGTCTGATGAAGTTAGGGTCTAGTCAATAATGAATAAACATGTATTAATTGTCTACCATGTGTCAGGCACTGTGCTAAGTGTTGTGGATACAAAAAGGGGCAAAACTCAGTTCCTGCCCTCAAAGAGGTCACAGACTAATGGAAGGGACAAAAAACAAACAAATATGCGCAAACAAACTAAAGACAGGATAAATGGGAAATAAATAATTAACAGAGGGAAGACACTGGAATTAAGAGGGATTAGGAATGGCTTCTTGTAAAAGATGGAATTTTAGGTGAGACTTAAAGGAAGCCAGGATACAGAGATAAGGAAAAACATGTTACGTATGGGTATAGTCAGAGAAAAGGTCCAGAGCCAACAGATGGAAGGTCTTGTTCACAGGACAGCAGGAGGTCAGTGTCAATCAAAGAGTGTGTGTCACAGAGTAAGGCATAAGAAAACCAGAAAAGTAGGAAAGGGTAGGTTATGAATGTCTTTGAATGCTAGAGAATTGTATATTTGATCCTGTATTTTATGGAGAACTCACACATGGCAAGCACTCACAAGGCAGTCAGAAAGAAATGATAGGAGGAAACTCTCAGGTCTCTCCTAAGAACTTTAGAATCCATTGTGTGACATGGGAGACACTGGCACAGGACTGCCCAGCATGGTGTGCCCGCATTGGAGAAGGTGCTATGATCTATGAGCAAAGCACAATTGAATTAGCTCAGATGAAACACAAGACGCACAAAGTTAGAGTGCACCCCAAATGTTCACAAGGACTATTTGTGTCCAACCTGTGGCAGAGTATTCCGAGCTTATATTGATCTGATCAGCCCCAGTTAGACATCCTGTAACGCGACTTCAACATACTGATGTCATTTTGCTCCTCTTCGAGAAAAGGGACAAAAACAATAGATGTGCCCCAGAGAATCAACTAAAAAACTATTATAAATAATCCACAACTTTAGCAAAGCTGCAGGATACAAAATAAATCCACATTAATCATCACCATTTTTATACATCACTAACAAAATCCAACATCCAGAGATACAAAGAGAAATTCCATTTAAAATAACGATCGATAGTATAAAATATTTGGGAATCTATCTGCCAAGGGAAAGTCAGAAACTATATTAACACAACTACAAAAAACTTTCTACACAAATAGTCAGATCTAAGCAACTGGAAAAATATCAAGTGCTCTTGGATAGGTCAAGCGAATATACTAAAGATGACAATACTACCTAAACTAATCTTTTTGTTTAGAGTTATGTCAATCAAACTCCCAAGAAACTATTTTACTGACCTAGAAAAAATAACAAAATTCATCTGGAAGAACAAAAGGGCAAAAAATTTAAAGGAATTAATGAAGAGAAAAGCAAACGAAGGTGGCCTAGCTATGCCAGATCTAAAACTATATTATAAAGCAGTGGTCAACAAAATCATTTGGTACTGCCTAAGAAATAGAGTAGTTGATCAGTGGAATAGGTTAGGTTCACAGAACAAAATAGTCAATGACTATAGTAATCTGGTGCTTGACAAACCCAAAGACCCCAGATGTATGGATAAGAATTCACTATTTGACAAAAACTGCTGGGGAAATTGCAAACTAGTATGTCAAAAAGTAGGCATAGACTCACACCTAACACCATATACCAAGATAAGGTCGAAATGGGTTCATGATCTAGACATAAAGAATGGTATTATAAACAAATCAGAAGAACATAGGATAGTTTACCTCTCAGATTTGCTGAAGAGGAGGGAATTTGTTACCAACAAAAACCCAGACATTATTATTGATCACAAAATAGATAATTTTGGTTATATTAAGTTAAAAAGTTTTTGTACAAACAAAACTAATGCAGACAAGATTAGAAGGGAAGCAATAAACTGGGAAAACATTTTTACATTCAAAGGATCTGATAAAGGGCTCATTTCTAAAATATATAGAAAATTGACTCAAATGTATACTAGTTCAAGCCATTCTCCAATTGATAGTCAAAGGATATGAACAGACAATTTTCAGATAAAAAATTGAAACTATATGTAGTCACATGAAAAGGTGCTCCAAATCACTATTGATCAGAGAAATGAAAATTAAGACAACTCTGAGATATCACTACACACCACTCAGATTGGCTAGGATGACAGGAAATAATAATGATGAATGTTGGAGGGGATGCGGGAAAACTGGGACACTGATACATCATTGTTGGTGGAGTTGTAAATACATCCAACCATTCTGGAGAGCAATTTGGAACTACGCTCAAAAAGTTATCAAACTGTACATACCCTTTGATCCAGCAGTGTTACTACTGGGCTTATATCCCAAAGAGATCTTAAAGCAGGGAAAGGGACCCACAATGTGCAAAAATGTTTGTGGCAGCCCTCTTTGTTGTGGCCAGAAACTAGAAATTAAGTGGATGCCCCTCAATTGGAGAATGGCTGAATCAGTTATGGTATATGAATATTATGGAATATTACTGTTCTGTAAGAAATGACCAGCAGGATGATTTCAGAAAGGCCTGGAGAGACTTATGTGAATTGATGCTGAGATCATTGTACACGTCAACAACAATAGTATATGATGACCAATTCTGATGGACGTGGCTCTCTTCAACAATGAGATGAACTAAATCAATTCCATTGGTTCAATAATGAAGAGAATCTGCTACCCAGTGAAAGAACTACGGGAAATGAGTGTGAACCACAACATTTGTTGTTGTTTGCTTGTATTTTGTTCTTTCTCAGTTTTTTCCCCCTTCTTTCTTTATCTGATTTTTCTTGTGCAGCAAGATAACTGTATAAATATGTACATATATATTAGATTTAACATGTATTTCAACATATTTAACATGTATTGGATTACCTGCCAGTGAGGGGAGGGGGGGAAGGAGGGAAAAATTTGGAACAAAGGTTTTGCAAGCATCAGTGTTGGAAAAATTATCTATGCATATGATTTGTAAATAAAATTAATTAATTAATCACACACACACACACACACACACACGATAGGGAGCCACTGATATTTATTGAATAGGGATCAGGAAGTGACATAAAAAGGTATGCCTTATTTCCACTTGCATTTTTGTTTTCCGTCTCAGGTTATTTTTACCTTATTTCTAAATCCAATTTTTCTTGTGCAGCGAAATAACTGTATCAATATGTATACATATATTGTATTTAACATATACTTTAATATATTTAACATGTATTAGATTACCTGCCATCTAGGGGAGGGAGTGGGGGATAAGGAGGGAAAAAGTTGAAACAAGGTTTTGCAAGGTTCAATGCTGAAAAATTACCCATGCATATGTCTTGTAAATAAAAAGCTAAAAAAAAATGAGCATAACGATAGTGTCTATTTCCTAGGGCTATTGTGAATTTCAAATGAGAAATTTTTATGCATTTGGCACAGAGATTGGAACATAGTAGGCACTTAATAAATATATATTTTTTTAAAATGGTGTCCCTTAGGAAAATCACTTTAGTGGCTTAAAGTAGGAAAAACTGGAACAGGAAGAGACTTGTGGCAGGCATCTCTACCAACAGTCTATTGCAATAGTCCAGAATGAGGTGATGAGGTCCTACACTCGGGTGGTGGCAGTGTCAGAGAAGAGAAGGCAACTTACTTAAAAGCTATTGTAAAGGTAAAATAGATCTTAGCAACAGATTGAAAACGGGGTGGGGAGGTAAGAGACAGTGAGGAGTCCAGGATGACCCCTAGGTTGCAAGCCTAGAGAGTGTTGCCTTCTATAGTACCAGAGAAGGTAATAGAGGAGGAGGGTTTAGAGAAAAAGATAATGAGTTCCACTTTAGATATGATGACTATAAAGTTGACTTCTGGACATCTAGTTTAAGGTATCTGAGAGGCACATGGAAATGTAAGATCTGGGATTAGCAGAAAAATTGGAACAGGAAAGCAAGATCGGAGACTTATCAGCATAGATATAGTAATTAAATCCATGGGAGCTGAGGAGATCCCCAAGTGAAGTAGTATAGAGGGAGAAGAGGGCTCGGGACAGAATGTGGAGGGACACCCATAGTTAGAGGGCATGATTTTGGAGAGGATTCAGCAAAGGAGACAGAATTATCTGAGATGGAATCGGAATCCTGGTCCTACTGATGTGAAGGCCAGTACTCTTTTCTATGATCTGTGCTGGGGCTTAATCAACTTCACGCGTGCATGAAAGGAACTTCATATACACGTGCCTAGACAACAGTTCTTGTGCATGGGATCTGGGAATTATACCGGAATGCAAGTTCAATATGAATCATCAAAAGAGCTATTGAGCTCTCAGGCGAAATTACCTTCTTCATAATGAACACTGTATTTCTGTTAATCGGCCTACTCCATTCTTCCTTGATTACACTAAACCTAAAGTGTTATATTCTATTCTGGGTACTACCTTCTTGGAAACTTTATTTCAACCTTACTTAACCTTCTACTTGACTCAAAGGCAATAACTGAATAAGTTCCATTTGGTCAGGTTACCACTGAATTTTAATTCAAGATGTGGCCCAATATCCTTCCAAACTGGCATTTCAAGCATTCCATAGTCAAATTTCATATTACCTTCCTTCCTTTATTCTCTGTTCCATTCAATCTGGCCTACTACCTCTTCTCCTGTAGACAACATTACATTTTCTGCCTTTGCACTACTGCCCAATTGGTCCCTCAAGCCTAGCATGCCCTCTCTTCCTCATTGCCTTCCTCACAGTAGAATCCCTAATTTTCCTTCAAGTACATTTTGGAAGCCATTTCATTCACAAGGACTTACCTGATTCACTCTGCCTCCCCTGCAAACTCAATCTTGAAATTCCTTGGTCTATACAGTCATTTCTGTTATAACTTGACAAATGGATTCCTAAAAATCACTGAGCTCAATATGGAACCATGCCCAAAGGGCTATAAAAACTGTGTAGACCCTTTGACCCAGGCAGTGCTACTACTGGGCTTATATCCCAAAGAGATCTTAAAGGAGGGAAAAATACCCACGTGTGCAAGAATGCTTGTGGCAGCCCTTTGTGTAATGGCAAGAAACTGGAATCCGAGTGGATGCCCATCAATTGGAGAATGGCTGAATAAATTGTGGTATAGGAATGTCATGGAACATTATTGTTCTGTAAGAAACAACCAACAGGATGATTTCAGAGAGGCCTGGGGAGGCATGACAAGGACAAGTCTAGCAAGTTTTTCCAACTTAAAAATGCCAAGAAAAGCAGAAGGGAACAATATCAAGGAGAGTTCCATCTTTATAGCCACAAGAGCAGAGGAGGGGCCCTACACTTACACAGCGAGTGCAGGTTGGGACAGGATCCACTTTGTGTTCCCTTCACGTGGGCACTGGGACCAATGAGTGGCCAAGAGGGCAGCTAGAAGGGTTTCTGCTTCAAAGAGTAATGTTAATTGTTCAACGATGCAAATAAAAGCACAAACAACTACAAAGCAGTTCTCTACTAGGGCCAGGTGCTCTCTCTTCTTCAACCATTTCAAAGCATCCTCGTTGCTGCTCATTTTCTCAGGAACAAATCAATTCTCATCACCTCAGAGATGTAAATTAGGAAATGTCCCCCTCCCAGCACCCTGGTTTTACAGATGTGAGCTTTTGTCTTCCCTCTTTTTCAATAGCCTTTTGGCAGATGATGGGAGCAGCTGAATGTCAAAACGCTGTCAACATGAGATTCTTACTTTCCCCCCCCAACATGTCATCCTTAAAAGGGTAGTGAGAGAGTCTCTGCAAGCTCCTCCCTCAGATAAGCACCCCATTTGGCCTAGCATGATCAGAAAAAGTGATGCAAGGACACTCTCAAGATCTCTCTTAAGAACTTTGGAATTATGTGACGTGAGAGACACTGGCCCAGGACCTCCCAGCATGGCGTGCCCTCATCATCGTGTTCTATGAGCAAAATGGAGCTGAATTAGCTCAGAAGAAACTCAAGATTCACAAAGTCAGAGACTCCACCCCAAATGTCCAAATGGACCATTTGTGCCCAACATGTGGCAGAGCATCCCGAGCTCATATTGGTCTGGTCAGCCACAGTCAGACACACTGTAACTCGACTCTAGCATAGTTATGTCATTTGGGTCCTCTTTGAGAATGAAGGACAACCACAACCAGATTTCAATAGTGGGGGATCCTGTTTGGAACCCAATCTGCTCAGGCCAGCTCTCTAGTTTTTTCCCCACCACTCACTGCCACACAGATGAAAAATTTCTGCCCTCAATGAGCAGGTTCCAAGATAGGAACAATTCCCCAGATAAAGAGACAGTAGGGAACAGTCTCCCAGTGCCACTGCCCACAGTCTCCCTGGGTCAAGCAGGCTTGCCAGCATTCCAGTGGTGGAACTGAATGGATTTAATTGGATAAGAATGTGCTCTGTCCAAGAAAAGATACATGACTGGGAGAGCTCTTAGACCCCAAACATGCTTCATGCCAATCATATCAGAGGTCCACAGCTTTCACAGAGAGGAGGTTGATAATGGCAGCTCAGATTTCTAGGTGCTTTAGGTTTGCAAAGCAGTTTACATACTGTTATCTTACTACAGTTTCTTCCTTTCCTCTGTCCAAAGCTGATATATCTACTATCCCCCTCTATCTCTATGTCACTACTGGCCACCTTTACTGGGCATTCTTATACAAAGGAAAACCCCTCCTGAGACTTCCCTTTCAAGTCCAGGCTGCAGGAGAGAATGATTTTTCACTAACAGTGAAAGAGTAGATCTCTTTTAAAATTCAAGGGTGTTGAGAGCATATTATGTGTATATGTATGTATGTATAAGTATTTGTATATAGAACACATTTATATAGTGCCTACTACGTGCCAGGCACTGGGCTCATGGCTTTATGATCATCATCTCATTGAATCGTTACAACAGCCCTGGGAGGTCAATGCGATTATTATTGCCATTTTATAGTTGAGGAAACAGAGGGAAACAGAGGTTAAGTGACAACCCACAGTCACACAGCTAGTGTCTGAGGTCAAATCTGAACTCGGGTCTTTCTGACTTGAGGCCCAGCACTCTACTACTACCTACTATGCAAGCTATTACCTCTGACTGAAGGGCAGAGTCTGAGAAATCTGGGTTCCATTCCAACACTCACAGGTAGGCGATATTATCTACCTTCCACCTTGTGATGAGGATCAAACGAAATGCTATAAAGTGCTATCGAAACAGGAGCCATTGTTACTATAATGTGGCTTGAGTATCCAAGAAATCCAAGTATTCTTTCTGGTTAATGGCTTTACAAGTCTCACTGAATAGCCATTAATAGTACTAATTATGGAAAAGGCAATCAATTTACTGCCTCTCTTCTTTTGGACAATAATGAATAAAAGTACTGAAGGGCTAACTGAACCAACCCCATAGCTGTGTCTACTTTCTGTTTTCTGAATCCTTGAGCTTGATTGAGTCTACTGAACTGACAAGAAATGAAACCAGTACACAATTTCACACCACTAATGATGGGCAACAGACAAGACTGGATGTCCATGGTGCTAATTTAAGCCATTCTACCATCAAATTGTTTCATTATGAGAAGCAAAACTTGGATGCCAGTTTGTCTCTTCTCAGAGAAATTTAAGATGAGTCCAAGTGGATTCTCAGAAACAGACACCAGACATTTCACGGTTACACGTCATCAAAAGGAATCTGGAAAACGTTATTAGTGAAAAGGCCCAAATGCATCTGAAATGCTAGGGCTTTCATTGCAGACTGTAGGATAGTGAGAGGGCAAAGAAAGTAGCATGATTGCCAACTGAGGAAGGATCACCTTGGTGCATTCTCTCACCATCTTCAAAGTTTTCTTCATGCTTCTCTCACAATTTGGGCATCTCCTCTTGATCCCACTGGGTGAGCAGCTCAGATGTTCCATTCATCCACTTCATGTTAGGGACTGTCAAGAGAAGAAGTGAAGGCAGTTTGTGTTTTCTATCAATTGCCCTTCTCCACTCCACCTCATTTTCATTGAGCACCCTTTCTAGTAAGCACTGGTAGTCCCCAAATATTAAAAGGCCAAGAGAACAGCTTCCAGAATACTACTTTAATAATAATAAAAGCAAAAACAGCTAACATTTCTAGAGCCCCTGTTATATGCATTTTATAAATATCTCATTTGATCCTCAGCAAGATTCTCAAGCGTATTTATGGAATGACATGGATGAGAATGGCCCAGAATGACATGTGAATAGACTGTGATCCATACTGGTAGATGGGCACCTATATCAAAGAGACTGTGGAAACCTTACAGTATCAAACTATCTCCCAAGGCGATACTGCCTCCTACTCCCAATGGACCACCTCACTACATTTTTTCCAAGTCTTATGAGCTTTGTTGGATTTTTTATTTGGTCTTCTCCTGTACAGTAGTAATTCAACAAGCTTTTACTAAGCACGTACTATGTGTCAGGAACCGTGCTAAACCATGAAGATACAAAGAAAGGTAAAAAGACAGTCTCACTGCCTAATTGGAAAGAAAACAAACAAGTATATAGAAACAAGACTGATCCGGGATAAATTGGGGGAATGGTCTCACAGGGAAGATGCAGAAATGAAAGAGGGCCAGGAAAGATTTCTTGCAAAAGGTGGGGCTTGAACCAAATGCTGAAGGAAGCCACGGAAATCAGGAGGCAGAGGTGAGGAAGGAGACAGTTCTAGGCACGAGGCCGGGGAAGATGTCCTGAGTCAGTAGATGAAAACGTCACATTCAAGGAACAACAAAGAGATCAATGGTACCGGATTGAAGAATACCTGGAAGGTTTAAGAAGAGTGGAAGCAGGAGTCAGATTACAAACTGCTTTAAAAGTCAAATACTGTATATTATGTGATCCTGGAGAAATGAATGTTTACCAAAGTGTGAATTATTTACTAATTGGCTATTTGTGTAGTCAGGCCACTGACCTGTTAGGGTACAGAGCAAAATCAACATCAAGTTAGAAAAAGTAACAAAGATGAGAACATATGATGTCCAATTAAAATAATTCCAATATGACCTTTTTAAACAAGCTCTTGATGCTAAAGAGACATACATACACCCACACACAAACACCCACACCTAGAGAGACAGAGAGAAACAAAGTGAGAGAGACTGAGAATGACTAAGAGAGCAAGAAAGAGAAAAAAGTGGATAAGGGAACATATCAACACAGACTACTATCATATCCTATAAAGTTATAACCAACGGTAAGGCCAAAAGAACCTAGAAACCATTGACTAGCAAACAGTTGATCTTTGTCAAACAGAGAGATGGGACAGCCAAGGGCAACATCAGTTTATCCCATTAGTTCATCTATAAAAATTTACAGAATAGTGGAGCAACAAATGGCGGAAAGGGAAAGGGTGCAGAAACTTTGGGACAAGACCCAATTAAGTCAGATCATTCTAAAGCACTTAAGAATAAAAATGGAAGCACCAGAAATATGAAAAATGGGAAAGATATGTCAATATTTTGACAATAAGTCCTTTTCTCCATCAATGACAGAAGAGTTCCTACATTAGGATTCCAATATTATAATCCTCATTGTGCTCAATGAGAAAGCTGAAATAGGAAAAAAAAAAAAAACAGAAAAGCAGCTGAGCCAGACCAAAAATACCTGAAGGATGCCAGTGCCATAAGGGACATATTTTGAAGGGCATTAATCAATCAATCATGTCAATCATGAAGTGAAATAGGGAATGATATCAAACGACTGAAAAAATCATGAATGGCCTCTTAAAAAGCAATTCAAAATGGCAGAGACAGAAGCAGCCAGTCGAGATGAGAGTTTAGTTGTGGGTCACTCAAGAGAATACTGATTAAAGAGTTTGCAGAGGTGCCTCATAGAATTGGAAGGGGAAGGATGGCATGTGCTCTAGATCAAGGTTTGGCCCAAATAGCAATTCTCTGGCCCACTGGAAAAGCATATGAGCTGCTTGGCAAGGCTCAGTCTCTTCTTGCAGCATCCCTGGAGGTGAAATCCCCAGGAAGGCAATACATATGCCTTACCTACACATGCTATGTCTACAGGTACAATGCTTGCACATGCCATGCCCAGACATACCGTGCCTGATATATACCATGTCTACATCGACAATGTCTGACACGCAACTCTGATGGAAAACATTGACAGTGGCTCGTTCTAGCAGCTTTTTCTAATCACACAGTGAATGCTTTCATATGGCTTCTCTCCTAGAAATCTTTGCTCAGTAAAGGCATCAGGGATTAAGAAGATCCAGAATGGAGACCGCAAACCACGCCCCCCCACCCTCGGCCCCGTTTATCTTCCCCCCTCCCCAGTCTATCCTCCCCTCCCTGCCGGATGTTTCTGGGAAACTCCTTTGAAGACTGAGCAGTGAGGTGTGACTTTAGGAAAGAAGATGGTATCCCAGGCATCTTAATGAAGTATGTGCTTTGTTTTCTTGAGAACCGTGATTTTTTGAAAGTAGATAAATAACAGCTTCTTGAGAAAAAGATTTCTCCCACTTTGGGGGCAGCATATTTTTTTCTTTGTAAAAGTAAATTCCAATTCCTTTTCAAGATATCATCAATATGGTCCAAGTTACACTGGATTCTTGATGTTTTTTAAAAATGTCCAACCATATGCTCAAGCTGGGGAACACACATTTTAAAAGACACCCCCCTCATTTGCCTTGCTCTGAACCTTGCTCTGGTTCAGTTCATTTTCATAAACAGGTAGAGGACTATTTTCAGTTTCATATATTATTTCTTTTCCAACTCCTCCATAATGGTCTAACTCCTGTTTCTTTTCATCTACTCATTCTTGGAGCACCTGCCATTCTACCCACAGCAATTTTCCCCATAGTTGTTGGATTCTGGATCTCGAATGAACTCTGCACAATCATTCTCTACCACTGTTACAACAGAGGAAGAAGGGAAAAGAGGAGAAGAAATGGCAGAGAGAGGACACAGGAGGGGGGAAAGAGAAAGGAGACAGAGGAGGAGAGAGAAACAGAGAAAAAGATAGACTGAGAGAGCTGATGAGAGTTAAAGAGGAAGAGACAGAGAGAGCCAGAGAGAGTTGGGGAGGGAGGAGGAGGAGTGGGGAAAGAGAGAGAGAGAGAGAGAGAGAGAGAAAGAAAGAAATAGAGACAGAGAGACAGAGACAGACAAGAAAAAGAGATAAGACAGACACAGTGATAGCAACAGAAAGAGAGGGACAGAGTGTCTTTCTAAGCAATCTCACTGAACTTTTCAGGGAATCCAATCATTAAAATAGATTTCCATGAAACCACGGACCCCAAACTACTGCACAATGCACCATGCTAGCATGAAACTACGTATGTCTGAAACAATTTTTAAAGGATGAAAACCCTGCCAAAAATGCATTCTCCACGCTCCAGCCCAAGCATTTAACAGTTCTCCCCCAGCTGTAAGTTTTTTCAAGACCACCAACAATGGGTCCTCACAAAGCCACTTAGAAGTTTCTGAGTCAGGATTCTGATTCAGGATCGTGTTAGGGTCACAAACCAGCTGGAAAATATTTCACCAAGCTCTCGACCAATTCATAGGACTTTACCCCCTCAAAAATATATCTATTTTTCATCTCAACCATAACTTTTACAAGGTAAAGTTTGGGGCAGAGTGAATCACTGGAAAACCATGTAAGGAATCTGCTTGGCAGATTCTGCCACAGAAACAAGTCTGAAACATAAGCAGGGCATGCTGAGGAAAGCTCACAATGAAAAAGGTTCCCGTGGCACCCTCATAGAAGCCTCCTCACCTGGTGCTGCTTCAGTTTCGTGGCAAAACACGCCAAAGTGCTGCTTCAAGAGAAAATAGGAAAAGGCACTTTAGGTTTAATTCATTAATATTTCTACCACCACCATCTTCAAATCGAGAAAAGCACAATTAAAGGTCAAAGCCTCCTAAGAAGAAATTTCTGTAAGACAAAATATAATATTAATAACCAAGCAATGACTTACTTATGTCAATTACTGGAGAAAACAAAATTCCCAGGTAGCCCAAAAGTGTGGAGACCTTTAGAATTTGTACAGTTTGATCTCTAAGACACAAAATGTTGGGGTCAGAAGGACCCCTGGCTTAGTTCTTCCTTTTACGAATGGGGGTCTAGCCTAAAGGGGCCCAGCTAATTGATGACAGCGGTGGAACTAGAATCCAGGCTCCCAGAAGAAAATGAGCATGGCTAGATGAATGAAGAAGCATTTATTAAGCAAAAACTATGGAAGCGGATATACCAATCAAGAAGAAAAAGGGCCACATCAAACTTGGTTTCTCACTTTCCCTGTCACTCGGTCCTTGCTCCCACCCCCTAAGTTTCTGTCTAAATTATCCCATATTCAAGGAATAGCAGCTTTCCATTTCCTCCAGGAAGCTCCTTTAAGGAATAGGAACTATTTCTCTCCCCTTCCTGCTACCAGCATGGTCTGACTCACCGGTACACCTTGATCCATTCCACATTATAGTGGTCGCCTTTATGATCTCTCTTTTAACAGGCAAAGTCCCTGCACGCAAGTAAACTGCATCTTTATATGCAATATATTTAGAATTACCTGTGGGAACTCAACATGTAGAGTCTGACTTGATTTATCTCTTGGGCTTCCCACTGCCATCTTTCTCTGGTGCCTCATCGTGGTATCTGGACGCACCTGGGCAATTACAGAGTGCAAACTCTGGCAAGGCTTTCACCAAACTGGAAAAGCTGTGTGTCCGTTATTCAAGAACCAGTCCAGCAAATTGCAATAGGGGCTCATCTCTCAAGAGATGGAAAGTCACAGCACAGAAACTCCTGTATACCACTGACTGAAGCGTGGAGGCTTTGGTTAGCCTGGGCTCAGCAATGGTGGAGGAATGGCCCACGCCCTTTTAGCCCCAGAGTCTCAAAGTAAACAGAGCGAGGTGCTAAGAACCAGGTGTCCTGTAAATGGCATCCGAATCTACTGCTCTGGAGGTGTTGATTTCCTGACCCATCTCACCTCTGTTGCCACCCACGGAGCAGAGACTTTCTTCATCAAGATCACACATCCAGGCACGGAGATCTCTTTAAACACTAGTGTGCACGGGGAGAGAAGAGTTGTTCTACTCTGAGAAACAAAGAAAGTGGCTAGCTGGGTATCACCTAAGGATGCTAAGAGAAGCCTCACTCCAAAGGCACCCACAAGGAGACCAAGGAGGCCTGCATAGCGCCCAGAAGTGGCCCGCCTATTCCACTCTCAGCTTCCAGTATCTCACGAGCCTCCTTGAACTGTGTTTTGAGTCAATCTCAGGATGCTGCTCTTGATGCGGCGTAGTCGACTTTGGCATTCCAGTATCAAAGATTGTGACGGATGAAAAAAGGGAATGAAAGGCTTCGAGTATTCAAGTGACTAAGCAAAAATGTAACAATAAAGGGAAAACATCAGCCCCCCCCCCCATAATAGCAATTTTGAACACAGTAACCTAGTTCCACAAAGTAGTGAGGCAACTTTCTGCAAGGAAACTTAGTAGAACTTAACATACATAATGACTTAGTTAACAATTAAACCTTACATTTCCACGATACTTTAAAGTTACAGAGCACATTCACATATATTTTCTTGTGTGGGCCTCCAACAGCCTGTGAGTTCGGTATTATGGATATTATTCTGCCCATTGTACAGACAGGGAAAATAAGGTTCGATGTGGAGGCTGAGTGTTACATTAATAAGGAGCAAAATGAGGACTCATCAAACAGAGAAACAATGTGGTATAGGGGGAAAGGCATGTTAATCACAATCTGGGAGGCATTATTCTAGGCAAAGCACTGTGCTAAGTGCCGAAAAATGCTGAATTTGGGCTCAAATGCCTTCCTACCTGTGGAATGGGGAGCAAGTCACAACCTCTTTGGGTCTTTTTGGTTTTCCCCTCCCCCACCATTAGTAAAATGAGAAGTTTAGACTACATACCCTCTTCCTCACTTTTTAAAAATGTGAATTTATAAATCTCAGATTAGGAAGAGAACACCAAAGCTGGCCAGTCTAACCTGTGCGTGGATGGCCCACCCCCACCCATTACCCCTTACAAGTGCTTAGCTGGTCTCTGAATGAATTTCTGTAGTGAGGGGAAACCTACCGCCTCCCCATGCATCCCATTCCTCTTTGGGGCCACTTAGAATTTTTTGTACAATTAAAATTTTTTTTTCATATAGCAAGCTCATTCACTTCTCCTCAACCTTTACCCACAGCTCCTACTTCTACCTTCAATGCCTGGTCTTCCAACAGTACTGTCAGTCTTCTCTGTCTCTCTGTTTCTGTCTCTGTATCTCTTCTCTCTGTCTCTGTTGTGTATGTGTGTCTCTGTCTCTTCCTCCCTTCCTTTCCTCCCTCTCTCTCTCTCTCTCTCTCTCTCTCACACATACACACACACACACACACACACACACACACCCCATTTCGCCTCACTGGAGTGTTTTAAAGGCAAACAACTGCCAGACAATATCTAACTATGGCAACAGAATTGTCTCTGGCTTCCACACTATATATGATAAAGGTTCAAACACAAATAAATGTAAAATCTTGGAAAGTGCTAAGGTTGAATTCATCAGAAACAGTTATCCATGTACTTAGGGGTAAAAAAGTTCCTATGTTAAAGTTCATAACTAATGTGTGGAGGAGGCCAAGGGATGAGATATCTCTAACGTGAAAGAGCTGGAGGAAGAGGCAGCTCTAAAGCTGAGCAGTTCTGTGCAAGTCAGTGCACATCTAGAAGCCTTAGTTTCCCCATCTGTACAGTAAAGCTGATGGATTGGATGACCTCCAATGGTCTTCCAGCTCTGAATCTCTGATCCTATGGGAAAGGAGAGCAGTGATGGCTCCAGAGAAGCAAAGGGATGCATTTCTCTCTTCCAGGTAGATTGGAGGTACAGAACATTGGCTACACTGTCGGACATATTCACTATGAAGGTTTGTTTTGTAGAAATGATTTTCTGTGTTACAAAGGAGGGAAGGCAGGGGGATGGAGTGATGAAAGTGGTACAAAAAATAATCCAAATACAAGAA
Organism: Antechinus flavipes; assembly: GCF_016432865.1. Taxonomy (NCBI): domain Eukaryota; kingdom Metazoa; phylum Chordata; class Mammalia; order Dasyuromorphia; family Dasyuridae; genus Antechinus; species Antechinus flavipes. The sequence continues at coordinate 61,510,120 of NC_067404.1, read as the reverse complement.
GAATTTGTGATTTTATCCATTTAGGGGACTCCCTTCAAACAATGCAGAATATAATAAGACCTGGAAAGTTGGCTGAGGCATACTGAAATTGATTATCACCTTGATTCAGATGATCACAGGTGATTATTAAAAGGAGGAATAATGCAGTGGGCCAAAGAGAAGCCAGGTTTTGATGATGACATTATACAATGAAGATGTTTGAATCAAACATGCTTTGGCTGAAGTTTCCCCCAGATGGGGACCATGTAGATCATTCCACAGATGGAAGAGACTTCAAATGTCACCTCATCCAGTCCCCTCATTTCTCAGAAGAGGTAAAGTACCTTGCCCAAGGCCACAAACTAGTGAGTGCCAGAGAGAGAGGACTTAAACTAAGATGTTCCAGCTGTGTTCTCAGCCCTCAGTCTTCTGCACCATCCTGGCCATGGTATTTCAGGCTTACTTCTCAAGCCCAAGGTAACCTCCAACAGTGTGTTTCCAACATAACCTGGAAGGTATCCAGGCCAGCAGATCCTAGTCTGCACTTAGCAATGCTGAGCCATTATAGTATCCTAATTGTTTTTGTGATTCTGACATTACAGCAGCCATGGAGGGGAGGTTATCCTCATTAAAGGAAGGGTGGTTGGTAAGGAAACAACATGATTTCAAAGCCAAGAAATATCAAAGACAAGATGGGCCCAGGTCTTTCCAGACTCTAACACCATAGTATTTCTTCAACAACACTGTGCCTTTTCCTACCTTTTAAATCAGGACTTTTTTTCCACTCACAACCCCTTTTCACCTGAGAAAATGTGACCCTGGGTATGTAGGTATACAGATGTTTACTGATAATATAATTTTGCAACCCCCACATTCAGTTATGCAACCTCATAGTGGGTCACAACCCACAGTTTAAGAAGTTTTGTTTTAAATGACATGCATTCCTCTGATTGTCACAGACTACTGAGAATATCCTTTTCTTTACCGTAAGTTCAGAACACACTTTGGTTCTCTTGCCTTCAAGGAATCTCACTGACCTTTCTCTGGAGTTTTTATTTTCAACCTTTTTGCCATTTTCCTCAATTCTTTTCTGAGCTCTTTCTGTCAGATTAAATATTTTTGAAATTTGAAGTTCCAAATGGAATACTAGATTCCAAGAAAGGTCCAAGTGAAGCTGAGTAGCAGAGATAGGGGTTTTTTGGGATTGGCAACTGCAGGGGAGGCTCATGATGTCATTTTCCTACAGACGTAGCCAACTACATCTATTATTTTTAATATAACTTTCTAAGTTACAGAGAAGTTGTCACTCTGCATCAGTGAAAGGAGTTTCCAAACACTTGGTGAAATTACAAATCCTGTCCTTCCTACAAAAAAAAAAAAAAAAAAAAAAAAAAGACTATATGCTGCATAATTGGGCAAATAAGTAAGAGATAGATTCGTGGCACCAAAGGCGATCCCAAATCTTGATTCTTATAATCTTTGCTCTTCTTGGTCTGTTTCTTCTTCATCAACCCATTCCATGCCACTGAGCTTGAGAGGAGTGATGTGACAAGTTGACTTGGATCGGCTGCATTTCACATCAGGAACTGCTCTAGGATCCCCTACTGGAAAGCAGAGGAAAGGGACACCCATTAGAACTGCTGTTCTTAAGTCTGTCCTACAATGATAATGAGTGAGAGAGCAAGTCTGGAAGAGATCATAGCATCTCAGTGGTGCAAGAGACCTCAGAGGTCACTGAACTCAACCCATGTCCACACTTTTCTAACTATCCCTGGCAAGCAGTCATTAGCCTTTGCTTGAAGACCTCCAGTGGCAGGAAGCCCACAGTCTCTTCTGAAGGCAGCCCACTGCACTGGCAGCTAGCTCTAGTGGGTAGAGACATATTCCTGCCATTAAGCCTCTGAGATCTCTTCATTTTGCCAACTGTACCTAGCTGGGGCTTAGACAGGAGAAGGAAAAGATACTTCTTCCTTCTCCCAGACAGGAGAGAATACAATAACTGTGGCAAGAGCATGTCGAGGACAGAAAAAAACAGCTGCCAGAACTGCTATTGACCAAGAGGCACAGAACTCTAGTTCTTTTGCCATCAGTCCAAGGGAGCCCCGCCTCTGGATCGTGCCCAGAAAGATGATGGAAGAAATGACCATAGAGTACTTGGAGTCCCTACAAAAGAAATTCTGCTAAAAACAGATGAGCCTCTAAAGAGTTTCCAAAGCTGTTTTTTCAGGCCTGGAAAGAAATCCCAACAGTAACAAACACCACCACCAAACCCTGATGAGCGGTTCATAGGACCTGAAATAAGTCATTCATCTGAGGAAAGCATATGGCTTTGCGAGGGCTTCTCGGGAACCATCAAACAGTACAACTGCCTGTTGGGAATCAATAAATCTGCATATCACAACTCTCACCTACCCTGTAAGAGACAATACAGGATCATTCATATAACAGCCTAGTGGGGTTGTGAGAAAAGTACTGTTTGAGCAACATTATACTTACATCCTTTGCGGGATCCACGATTGCAGAGAATGCCACCTCTACTGGTACAAACTGCAGCCCATTTAAACTGCTACTCCTACTACCACTACTACTACTAATAAAAGCCAACATAATAGCACCTATGCGTCAGGCATCATGCTAAGGACTTTATAACCACTATGTTCTTTTGGTCTTCACAACAAAACAACTCCAAGAGATAGGTGCTACTGTTATTCTCATTTTCGAGATGAGAAACTGAGGCAAACAGGGTGAAGGGACTTGGCTAGGGTAACACAGCTGGTGTCTCAGGCCAAATTTGAACTTAGGTCCTAACTCCAGCCCTGGCACTCTTCCTGCACTGCCGCCTCGCCGCCTATAACTCCTCAAACACAATTTTTGTCTGTCTTCTACTAAATATTCTAGAGAAGATTGAGTCAACAGTCATATAGGGACCTTCTTCTAGGTCTTTTGAAGCTGCCAAAGGGACAGGCTGGCTATCTGTTGGTTATCCTTATCTCTTACAACATAGCTGGTCCATCTCCTTGTCTCTTTATCTCTCTGGCCATTATCTCAGTGACACTTTACATGTGTACTTCTTAAAAGCTCACATCCACTACATAGCTTTCCATAGCCCTTTGGGTCACCTGCAATTTTAATTCTTTGGAACCTGTGATATCCCATGATTCACTTCCACACAGCAGTGGCAAAAGAATACTGATATTATAAAAACAGAGAGAAGTATGGGATTATTAAAAGCAGCCTGTACCTTCTACAAGGCAATTCATTCAGTACACTCTCTTCTTCCTATCTAATTTTGGGTCAAACTAATTAACCATCCACAATATTGTGCTTTCCCTCTCTCTCTCTTGCTCTTTCACTCTGTTATATATATTCACATACAGACATGTATCATGTGCGCAGACACATATACATATGTATATGCACTCATACACATACACACATGCATGGATGCATACATACATACATGTGGCAGCTAGGTGACTCAGTGGATAGAGCACTGGGCCTGTAGTCAGGAAAACCTGAGTTCAAATATGGCCTCAGACACTTACTTGCTGTGTGACTCTGGCTAAGTCACTTAAAACTCTGTTTTCCTTAACCCACCGGAGAAGCAAATGGCAAAGCGTTCCGGTATCCGTGCCGAGAAAATCCCATTCAGGGACGCAAAGAGTTGAACAGAACTGAAGACCACCAACACACACATACGTGTGTGCATATGGATGGATGGATGTCACATTTGTATATATACTTATACATACACATATATGCATACCAGTGGATTAGTTCTATGAGTTGTTCATACAATTGCATATCAGAGAAATTGTTTTTCTACCTGGCTTTCCCATGTGAATAATAAGACTGAACTCCTTTGGAGTGATTGTAGATCTCCTTTAAAGGTCACTACGACATTCTCAGGAGGATACAAACAGTATAATGTTATCCTCAAATAAGCACAGCTGAACGATCCCACCAACAACCAGGAATCCATCTTCCATTTAGACACTGACCTGGACATTTTCCACGAAGGTGGTAAATCCCTCTGGTAAGCATGTTTCCCTGTTTTATGCCTTGTTTGATATTAATGATCTGAGAATGGTCAAAAACAGTAAGCTCTCTTGGATATTTTTCAAGGAATCTGCCATCTGCATGAGAGGCAGCCTGTTGTAAGAGGTCCTTTAAGGCAGCACTGTGCCTCACCAAATTCAATGCCTTTTTACAATCAACAAACAATCAGCACAATGGGAACGTGTGTTCTGTACCTCTTTTGGCCAACCACGTGACTGGAGAAGTGGTTCACTTCAGAATATCATTTGTGAACACCTGCCTTTTCATCTCTCATACCTTTGGCAAGGATGTAAGATTATATTACCATGTAAGATATATCATATAAGATAAGATCCGCATTATGTAGGGAGCGTGAACAAGAAAATAATGGGTGGAGGATGGGGCTTCTCCCTGATCCACCGCCTGCTTCATCTCTTCTATTTCTTTATATTAAAGGGAGTCATCTCTAACCCAAGAGCTCACTAGTGTAGAAAAAGCTTCCTGAGTCCATCTTTCCAACGTTAGTCATGGAAGGGCTGTGAGAATACTTTGTTGCAGGCACCGCTTTCCCATTCCACATTTCTGGGCCCCCTTTGGCACCCCAGGGATCCTCTCCCACCTGAAACGGCTCATCAGGAAAGAATCCCCTGCCGAGACATTGCCAAGAGGCAGAAGGAATAGTGTTAGCTGACAAGGAGGTGAAGCTTCCCAGGTCTCTTCACATGAGAGGTGAGAAGGACAAGGTGAGAGGTCACCATTTGCTTTCTGTTGCCTCCTGGTTAGTGAAAAGTTTGAGAGAAAATTTAATATCATAACCCATTTATCTATCGATTGTCTCCATGTGTTTAAGGTTTCTGGTAGAAGGAGAACAAATTCACAGCTGTTTAAATGACTTCAGGCTGGAAAGAATTCTTTTGAGAGCGGTACAGAGAGAAAGAACAATGCTCTGGTTGCTGGGCTGGAGCCCAATATGTCTACTGGACATTCCCCAGAAATGGTCTTGGGGCTTTCGCACAGGTGGCTGGTGGCCCCATAGACTGGAATGCCCTCCCTCCTCTCCTCTGCCACTTGGGAATCCTAGCTTCCTTCAAAGTACAGTCCTGGTGCCACGTCCGACATGGAGTAATGACAGTTATAACGGATATTTATAGAGTACTATGGGGTTTTACAAAGCATTTTTATCTCATTTGAGCCTTATAACAACCCTGTAAGGTAGGGCATGTTGTTCTCTCCCCCCCCCCCATTTAACAGATGAGGAAACTGAGGCTGAAAGGGATTTAAGTGACTTGACCCAGGTGATATAGCTAATAAGTAGTTATCTGTTGTAGTAAGAAGCACAATTAAACTCAGATCTTCTTGATTCCATTTCCAGCACTCTATCCATCATGCCACCTAGTTCATTCATTTTGTTTTTTCGGAAACTCTAAACATGAGTACCTAGAAGAGGAAAAATCCTAAATGACACTTTCTTTGTGGACAGGACCTAGACCTTTCTTGATAATGGTTGGCCATTTCCTTCTCCAGCTCATTTTACAGATGAGGAAACTGAGATAAACAGGGTGAAGTGACTTGTCCAAAGTCACAGAGCTAGAAAGCATCTAAAACTGGATTTGAATTCAGGGAGATGAGTCTTCCAGACTCCAAGCCCAACACTCCATCTACTGCACCATATAGATACAAAAGACATGTCAGGTTGAAACCACTACACACCTCTCAGACTGGCTAAGGTGACAAGAAAAGATGATAAATGTTGGAGGGACACTGATACATTGTTGGTGGAGCTGTGAACTGATCCAACTATTCTGGAGAGCAATGCCCTACTGAACTACGCCCAAAGGGCTGTCAAACTGTGTACACCCTTTGATCCACCAGTGTCTTTACTAGGCCTGCATCCCAAAGAATTCATAAAAAGGGAAAAGGACCCACATGTACAAAAGTATTTGTGGCAGCCCTACGTATAGCGGCTTGAAACTGGAAACTGAATGGATGTCCATCAGTTGGAAAAATGGCTGAATCAGTTATGGTCTATGAATGTTTTGTAAGAAACAATCAGCAGGATGATTTCAGAGCAGCCTGGAGAAACTTACATGAATTGATGCTGAGTGAAATGGGCAGAACCCGGAGATCATCGTACATGGCAACAAGAAGATATGTGATGATCAGTTCTGGGCTCTTTTCGATGAGACATTCAGGCCAATTCCAATAGTCTTGTGATAGAAAAAGCATCCAGAGAGAGGACTGTGGGACTGAATGTGGATCACAACAAAGTATCTTCACTTTTGTTGCTGTTATTATTCACTTGCTTTTTGTTTTCTTTCTCATTTTTTTGGCTTTTTGCTCTGATTTTTTTTGAGCAACATAATTGTGGAGACAATGTAGAAGAATTGCACATGTTTAACATATATTGGATTGCTTACCACCTAAGGGAGGAGGTGAGGGGAAAGGAGGAAGAAAAAATTAGGAACACAAGGTTTTGCAAGGGGGAATGTTGAAAACTATGCATATATTTTGAAAATTAGAAAGCTAAAAAAAACCAATTAAATACCAGAATCAAGACAGTTTATCAATCTATTTGTTAACACAGTGTCCACTGTTGACAATACTAGAAACACACTGAAGTCAGAGGATATGCTTTATATAGATAACACTTTTGCCAATTGAAACTACTGGTGAAAAGCACATTCACTGATTGTTCAGACATGTCACCGTTCTTCCTATACAAAGATACTATTCCTGACCCCCTCAGTCAGGCATGAATTTTTATTTGTTTTCCCAGAGTAGTGTTAGTTTCTTCCTCTACTGACATCTTCCTTCATAGGAATCCTCCACTGATGCCCTCTTCCAAAGATTCAGGCACTGTGGTCTAGAAGTGAGTTCAGATCCCTGAGAGCTACACACAAACCTGGACAGGCTTTAAGGAGGGGACATCATAATCTAGCATTCTGTCACCTAAGGCCAGCCTAGCAAAGCATGAAGAAGCATAACCAGGTTGACCCATGAGGACGATTCCTTTATTTTTGTCTGTAGTGCTTCATGAAGGCCCTCTATTAAGGCATGGAGGGCTTTTGCTCTTTGTGAGCAGAAGTGGTGGTCTCACTGATGAAATCACAGGTCTGTGAAATACTGACATACCAACAGCTTTATTGTTCCATCCAGTATCTTAACCGGGATCCTTTGAGACCAACAGCATGTGGACAATAAGACAACAGTCCAAGAGTTTGGGAGGCATCCTGTGGCCAGAGCACAAAGTAATGCTCGTTGCTCCACAGCTCATGACTTGAGGCTCATTGGCACTATGTTCTATCACAAAAAGTCATTCACCTAAAATGCTAAATGCACAAATGTCTCAACCAAACTAAGAGATTGAGAGGAACGGGTCATGAGACAAATGTGATCAAGCCAAAAAAACCAACAGCCCCAAAGACAAGGTGCTTAAATAAAGTTCTGTGCTAGTCCACTTATTATCATTTCTGAAGTTTATGGATAGCTAGCATAATGTGTCAAGAAAACCGATGGGTCAGTGCCTTAGAATGTCTTAAGACAATGGACCTAAGCAGCTAGAGGGGCTGATGGGGCAACCCAGAGAGAGAAAAGGGAGGTAGGAAACAGGTCTAGTTAGAGGTCTTACAACTTACCAGTTAGAGACTGGCACCGCTTTGACTTCATTTGGTAACTCTGATGAGCTAAGAATCCCGCAGCTTTCTAGGAAGAACAAAAAGCATGAATGATTCTTCTCCCAAAGATGGCACACAAATCATTGATTCTGCTTCTATGACATTTGAAACAAAACAAATAGTTTCCCCCATTTTTTATTTCTTAGTCAGAATTTCTTTGAAATATAAGCTCCTAAGATAAGATATTACTTCTCGAAAGACCCCAAAGAACAATACATAAATATCCAGGAACAAGAGTATGAAAATCTATTGTTCATTTTTTGAAAACAACTCTGAATTCCATGAGTATAAGTGAACACCAGTGATCCAGTGGGTCTAAGAGGACATCAACTAGAAAAGAGTTTGACTAAATTAAAGACATCATCTGTTTGAGTAGAAGGCAGGGGCGTAAACTGAGGAACTCTTGTCTCTTTGGCTTTGGTGGGGGAAAGCTCAATTTCATCCTTTATTTTTCTTAGCAAATTATTATGTTAGGAAAAAAATCATAGCACAAAACTCTTTGAGGTACTTGGTAAGCATCAGCTATATAGGTCAACGATTGTCATCATCTTATTTAACTTTTCTATAGCACTCTCCAATTTGCTCACAAATGAAGTCAACACATCAGTGAGCATTTATTAAGGGCTTCTTATTTGCCAAGCACTGTGATAAGGGCTGTTGATACAAAGAAAAGCAAAAAAAAATACTCATCTGCTCTCAAGGACCTCACAGTCTAATAAGGGAGGCAGTATGCAAACAACTACATTCGGATGAGATATAGTCAGACCAAATGGGATTAATCTTGGGGAAAAGATACTGGTATCAAAGAAATCAAAAATGAGTCTTGTACAAGGTGGGATTTTAGCTGGGATTTGAGAAAAGAGAGTCAAGGGGAAAAAAAAGAGTTCTAGGCATGAAGGACAACTAGTAAAAAAAAAAAAAAAAAAGGCAGTATCTTTGAGGAAGAGCAGTTTGGAGTCCAGAGTGTGTGGCTGAGAGTAACATGTAGGAAGACTAGAAAGATAGGAGGGGATTACATTAAAAAGAACTTTAAAAGCCAAACAAGATTTCAGATTTGATCCTGGAACCATCAGAGTGGATTGAATGGGGTAGGAGGGCAGTCAGATAGTCAGAACTGACTTTAGCATGATTAAGGGAATATGCATTGGAGGGAAGAGAGACTAGAGGCAGGGAGATCAAGCATTCAGCTACTACAATAGTCTACAGGAAAGGTAATGAAGGCCTCAGTCAGGGTGTTGGCAGTGTTAAAAGGGAGAAGGGAGTACATAGAGGAGAAATTATAAAGGTAGAAAGGTCAGGACTTGGCAAGTGATCAAACTGAAGTGAGGTGAGAGAGACTGAGAAGTTGAGGATGACGCCCAGGTTGTTAGCCTGAATGATAAGGAGAATAATGGAGACCTCAACAGCGACAGGGACATTAGGCATAGGAGAGGATCTGAAATGAGAGATCATGAATTCCATTTTGTATATGTTGAATTCAAGATATGCACTAGGCAATTGGTAATGGGAGACTAGAGATCAGGAAGGAAGTTAGGGATGGATAAATAGATCTGAGAATCATCTGCACTAAGATGATAATTAAATCCATGGAGGCTGATAAGGTCTAGTGAGATAGCATACAGAAAAGAGAAGAGCGCCCAGGATTGAGCCTTGGGGAACACTCACTGTTAGTGGGAAGAGTCAGAAAAGAAAACTGAAAAGCAGAGAACCAGAAGACATCAGTGTCACAAAAACTCAAGCAAAATTAATATCTAGGAGAAGTGGATGATCGATACTGACCAAAGCAGCAGAGAAGTCAAGGAAGACAAAGACTGAGAAAAAGCCATTGGAGTTGTTAAGTGAGAGGTCATTGCTAACTCTGGAGAGAATAGTTTTGATGGAATGATGAAGTCGGGAGTCAGAAGGTTTAAAATAGTATGACAGGAGAAGAAATGAAAGTGATGATTAAAAATACGGCCTTCTCAAGAACTTCAGCCAGGAAAGGAAGGAGAGATATGATGCTATCGAACAGAGGTGGGCACTTCAAATGCAGGGTTTTTGAGGTAGTCAACGTGTACTATCAACTCTATTTTACAGATGAGAGAACGTGGAGCCAATGTGGGAAAGTGACTGGCTGATGGATCCAAGGACCCTGTCAGAATGAGAATTCAAACCCAAATCTTTTCACTCATCTCACTGAAACACACAGGTCAAGAAAAACCCTCCAGGAATCACTTTCCTCTCTATCCCTGCCATCATAACTAAAAGTCCATGATTTTTCCAGGCCCAAGATCTGAAGTCAGAAGTCCATGCCTCGAGATTCCCAAATCAGTAAGGTTTAGACGCACTCAGAGATATCTTGCTCTGTTAGCTAATGAGTTCAATTCAATTCACCAACCTTTTACTAAATGTTCATTATGTGCAAAGCACTTTTTCTAAGTTCTAGAGATATGAGTGAAACTGGCCCCATCGATGAGCAAATGCTCCATTGCTTCTATTTGAACACCATCAATGGTGCATGATAGCATTCCCCAAGGGAAGGATCTCTGCAACCAGCCCCAACTCGTCAGACACGGATCTTCCACGTGCATCTCGGGTACCTAGAATGTGGTCAAGGGATATCATGGCAAACATAAATTTTCTAATCATGGTCTAAAGGTAGGGACAAAAGCAATGCCAGAAAATATATCTATAGGAATCAATGAATAGACATGGGACAGAGACAAATTTCAACGGCAGCATCATTTTGGCTTGTGCCACAACCTTAAAGATGGCCCTAACATGCTGCTAACTGTTATTGAATGAGTCAGAAAGCAAGTATGTCAGTACTTTGGGTCTCAAAAAGAAGTTACTAGAGGGCTGATCCAAATAATGTTTCTGTGATTTTCTTCTACTCTCATGAGAAAACAGGGTCACACAATTGAAGAAAGAAAAGAACATGAGAAACGTTCATCTTCAAAGAAGGACATTTCTCAGGAGTTAAGGGGAGGGAGAAGGTAAAAATGACAAGTAATTTAGTATCATTTCTTGCCCCAGAAAGTGGATCTCACTCACAAAGAATTTCAGGAAATTGAATCCCAAAATAAAGGCTTCCCATGATATGCAGGTACCTTACACTGGCTCACCTAGAATGAAGTCTATCCCCAAAATAAACAGGAGCTTTTAGTGTTCCCAATGATGTTTTTATAACCACCCACTGAAGCGATCATGTGATATTGTTTAATCAAGTCCCAATAAGTTTACTGCTTCTCGTCTGGTCATTTCCAGAAACTACTTTTGCTAGAACATCTAGCTGGTACGATCATTCGGTTATTGTGGGTAAACAAGACACGTTAATTTCTAGGCTCACAGATTTTCTGAGTTGGAAGGGATCTCAGAAGCCATCTACTAATTCCTCCCTGATAAGAATCTTCTCAACAGTAGACCAAGCAAGTGGTTGGTCAGCCTTTTACTGAGGATCTCTAGGGGGCAGGAGCCTATTCTCTTCTGGTACATTGCACAGAGGGAAAGTTTGAGCACACCTCAATGTGTTTCCTTGCAACTTCTCCTCAGTGCCCTTGTGTCTGCCCTCAGAGACCAAGTGGAACAAAACTAATCCTCTTTCACATGAAAGCCCTTCAAATATTTGAAATGGAACATTCCCTTAGCCGTTTAAGCTTGGCAGGGGCCTCCAGGACTATGGCTTTTTACAGAAATCACTTAGCAAGATGTTTTCTTGACTGTATGTCAGAAAGGCCCCACGAACACTCTCAGAACAGGACAACAGCAAGGCACACTTGCCCCTTAAGACTGACATCTCCATCTTAAATGCATCTTTGTGAATTATCTCCTGCTCTTCTACTCCATCCCTGAACACAGCTTTCTGGGAAAATGGTCCCAGCTCCTGTTTCCCCACAAACCCGATTCCAGATCTTCTAGTCCCCGGGGAGCATCTAATTCCTCTGTGCAATGCTATCAGTGCCTAACATGTGATGATCCTGAACTTCTTGAAACCTTAACATGTGTTTTTAAAAGTTAGGACTACAGAAGGCACTGGATTCCCTTCTATTCCATTCGATAAGCATTTATGTATTTATTACCATGAGCAGGGTATCTGAAGGACTAGAGTGGGGCAGAGACATTTGCTTTATTCTGTCCTCCACTATCTGTGCTCTATAGAACCTCTTCTCCACTTCAATACTGCAAATCCCAGTGTGTGAGAAAATACACAAAAGGCAAAGAGAACCTAGGCTGCATTAGGAGAAGTAGAATGCCTAGAACTAGGGTGTCAATAATGTTGCTGGTCAGGCCAACGCCCAGATACCACGATCAGCTCTGGGCAGCACACTTTAGGGAGCGCGTGGAACAATCTAGAGAGGAGGCACTGGGAAAGTGAGAAGACTCTCCTGTATGAGGAGTGCTAGAATGAGCTGGAGATGTTTAACATGGAGAAGACTTAGGAGGGGCATGACAGCTGCTGTCACGCATCTGAACAGCTGCCATAAGAAAGAGGGATTATCCTTGTTCTATCCTATCTCTGATCACAGACCCATGAGCAGAAGGGATAAGCTACAAAGAGCCATATTTAGATTGGGGCAAAAAGAACTTCCTAACACGGAAGTTCATCAGCCAACACTGTCTCTGGACCAGTGGCTCTGCTTCATCTGCAGTTTTCACAGATGGCTGGAGGACATTTGATGGGGTTATTATTTAAAAAGGCAGAGTGGACTAGTGACCAGGGTAGTGGTACTGGAGGTGAGGGAGGCTTGGGTTCAAATGTGGCTGTGCCCCAAATGAGCTTTGGCACCACAGAGTGTACAACAAGGGAAAAGAATAACTGGAGTGGCCACTTCACAATGCCATGTAGGAATCAAATGAGAGATGCTCAGTGTTGTATAGACAGTATTCACAAACTATAATATATACAATGTAAATGTCACAGCTGTTGTTAGAAGATATTCTCATTTAGGTACATATTGACCTCAAAGGTCCCCTCTAACACTGGGATGATGTAAAGTCCTTGAAGTCCAAAGGGTCTCTGCTTCTTCACCCATAAAATGCAAAGGTCAGACTAGAAGATGATCACCAAGGTCCCTGTGGGAGCCACTTGTCAACTACTATGTCATGTAGAGTCCTCATAGACATGGATTGGACTAGAAGGATTCTAAGGTTGCAGCCAGCTTTCAAACTTCTGTCATTCTGTGAGTGATTCATATGAGTGGACCAATTCTAGCAAAACTCTACTGATATTATCTTCAACAACTCATTCATTCATTCAATATATATAAATATATACACATATATGCATATATATATATATCCACATCCATATATCCATTATGTATGTGTTATGAAGTCACAGTAATTACAAGTCATGAGTCCACATACTGCTAGGAACACCAAGAAAAAATGACCAAGGCCTTGCCCTCACATGGTTCCCGATTTGGTAGGAGAGATGATGAGACAAGTCCACAAATGACGATAACATAAGGCAGGCCATGACTCTGGTCATTCAGAGACACAGTCCAACTTGGATATAATGAGAATGGGCCTTCCCAAGCACGCACACATAAGCAGCACACAAACACCCAAACAGAATTGCCATCAATGTACCACAATCAGCATGTATGAGCACTGTGGATGGAGCCACATCTCCCTGATAAGCCTGTCTGCAACAGACCAATTGCCCTGAATGGACTCAACAAATGTTGTATAGTCCACACAAGTTCACTATGACACCATTTCTCATATAGCATGTGGTTTGATATCAAGATACACGATCTAGCCAGAGCCAGGTGTCCATGCCTCAGGCTAATCTGCAGTCAGTAACTTTAGAGTGCCTTTCAACAAAGAACATTAAGATTGAACATAATTAGCATTCCCTCCATCAGTCGCCCCAACAGCTGCCACAGTGCGTCATTTCTATTCACTCTTTGGTATGTAACACACAAAACTATCCAAGCAAGGGAACCAAAAATCACTGCTCCATTTCTAAACCATGCCAAAAGCAAGAATGGGGCCTCTTCTATAGGCTGAGGGAGTCCTGGGAACAAATGTGAGTTAATAATATAGCAGTACCTACTGAATCTGATTAAAAAACAGTTGCCGGGGGGGGGGGTGGCACAGCGGAACAAGGGAGAATGAAGGCAATAGATATAGAATAATAGAAAATTGAGAATTTACCAGTACATATATAGAAGATAAAGAATTAGAAGTAATTAGAAATACAGGCTAAATTAATAGACCTGAGATCACTATATCTGAGGTATAGTAGAACACTGACCTTTGACAGAGAAGCTGGCTCTATCACATATGACCTTGGACAAATCCATGCTCCATCACCAAATTCTTTCACATTTCACATTTCTGGGCCTTGGTTTCTTTCTCCATAAAATGAGGAAGCTGTATTTAATGATCTCTAGAGTCCATTTCAATTTTAAATTGAGTCATTAAGTTGAGTTGATAAGCATTGATTAAATGCTTACTATGTGCCAGGAACTTTGCTAAAAGCTGGACATGTATAGAATTGGAGAGACAACATAAAAATATCGAGGTATATGCAAGATAGAAATAGAGTAGATGGTAGATAATCTTGCGGGAAGGCACTAGCAGTTGAGGGTTCTGAGAGAAACTTCTTAAAGAAGGTGGTATCTGAGCTGAGTTTTGAAGAAATAAAGAAAACTAGGAGATGGACGTAAAAATGGTAAGTATTCCAGGTAGGAGGACCAGCCAAAGGCATGGAGATAGAAAACTGAGTGTCATATACATGGAATACCAAGGTGGCCCATGAAGCTGGATCACAGAATACACAGAGAGAAGATAAAAGATTGGAAAGCTAGGAAGGGGACACTTTAAGAGGAGCTTTAAATGACAGAGGACTGTGACTAGAGAACCACTGGAATTTACTGACAAGGGGCAAGCAGAATGACGTGGTCAGATTAATAGTTGGCATTTGCATTGATGATAACTAGAGTGAGGAGGGAGACTGTAGCCTATTACATTAGGAAAGGCAAGATGTGAAAAGAGCCTGCTCCAGGGTGATGGACCTAAGCGAAGAGAAAGTACACAAACGAAGGATGCTGGGAAGGTTAAAAGAGCAAAGGAAAGATTACGTTAGGGCACAGAATGGATATGTGAGGTGAGTGGGAGTGAGGAATCAAGACTGGTATTAAGTTGAAAGCCCAGGTGTCTGGAAATATGGTGGTTCCCCTCGATGGTAATAGGGAATGTAGCAAGAAGAAAGACCAGTTTTGAGCACCCACCTGAAGACATAGAAAAACCAGGACTGGAAGTAAGGAGGGAGGTTAGGGTTGGATAAAGAAACCTGAGAATTATCAGCAAAGACATGATAACTGAACTCCCGGGAGTCAATGAGATCATCACATGAGAGGCTGGTGTGAGACTGAAGCTCTGGTGTGTGTGGGAGAAAAACCAATGGATTTGAAACCAGCAGAGCTGTGCTGCCTCTTATGCTCACTATGGGCTAGTGACCAGACACACATCATTGAAGTCTCGATTTATTCAGCGGCAAAAAATGGGGACAGTAACAGGTATTACCTATTGCTGTGAGGAGTAAATGAAATAATGTATGGAAAGTGCCCTGAAATGCCAATTAGTATTACTGAGGGTTCTGTGTAGACCAGAGCACTAGAACACCAATACCTAAGGCATCTGGGAAAATGAAATAAGGCTCTGTCCCAAATCCAAGGTAAATCGTATGAGAACAGCTGTGCTACCTAGACTCAAAATAAATGATGAGGTGGACTACAGGCTTCTGCAAATTCTAAGAGATGTGCCAACCACAAAATGATAAGAAAAAAACCCATATTAATTTCAATAGACTTGAATTTAAAAAAAAGATCTCTAATAACAATGAATTTATCAATTAAAGATTCAAGAAACTAAAAAAGGTAGAAATTTTTAATGGCATACACACTTCTGGCTCTTCATTCATCCTTTCTCCCTCATTTGAACTACTCAGTCCCAGCCAGTTAAAATTCTGTGTTTTCTTATGCAAAGGAAGGAGGCTTATAACAGAATGAAAATAGGGATGGGTCAGTTGTATAGTGAAAGAAGAAGGGGATGTTTGCAGAGAGCAATGGATCGGGGATTGTCAATATGAATAGAAGAGTCTGACAGCATGCTTCCTTGCTTCCCCCTCCTCACCACACACACACACACACACACACACACACACACACACTCCCCTTTCCCATGCTCAAAAGCTTCTTACTAGCTCCCTGCATCCGTCTATCCTCTCTTTCACACTAAGACTTCATCCATCCATCTGTCCTTTCCTCTCTTTCACAATAAGACTCCATCCATCCATCCACTGATCCTCTCTACCTCTCCTTTCTTTTACAACAAGAATCCTTGGAAATGCCATCAGTTCTTTCCCTTCTTTTCTTTTCACCTTTTCCTTAACTCTCTGCAGTCTGACTCCCCAACTTCCCCATTCAACCAAAACTGCTTTCTCTCAAATTATGAATGGACTCTTGATGGACAAGCTTCTTAATCTCTCTACAACTTTTAACACTGTCGTTGACTACTTTCTTCTCCTGGACAGTCTCTTCTCTAAATCAGTGCTTTTTAATTTTTTTCTACTCAAGACCCGTTTTTACCCCCCAAAATTTTACATGATCCCAGGCATCTAGGTATATAAAATAGGCATGCAAATCAAACATTTACCCATAAGGAATCATAATTTCATGACCCTTACAATCAGTTCTGAGATTCCATAGGGGGTTACAACCCACAGTTTAAGAAGTTGGGCTCTATATTTTCCTGATACTGATCTGCCCTTATCCTCTTCCTACCTATCTGATCACTCAGTAAATCAGTCTCCTGTGTTGGATCTTCCTCCATATCATACACTCTAGCCTTATGTGTCCACCAAGGGTCCCTGCTCTTCAAATATGGTGAGCCTGTCATTGGACATCATACCACATGTCTAATGATCATGTCTCTGCAGATGACTCATGGCTCTCTGTAGTCAGTCCTAGTCTCTCTACAGAACTACACTAGTGCGTCTCCTTCTCTCTTTGTCATCTGATACAACATGAACACTATAGAATTCAGTATATTTGTCCACAAGTCTGCCCGCCTTCCAAATGTCTCTATTATTGTCAAGGACATCATGGTTCTAGTCGACTTGACTCCTGCTTCTGAACCCCTATAATCAATCAGCTGCCACGTCCCAGCCTTTTGTAACATCTCTTAACTATACCCCCTTCTCTCCTCTGACACTGCTAGCCACCTCCCCTGCTCCATGCAGCCCTTCATCACCTCATGCCTGGATTCTTACCATAGCTGCTAGGAGGTCTTCCTGTCTCAGTGTTCTCCTTACTCCAGTCTACCCTTGACTCAGTTGTCCAAGTGATCTTTGTCTAATGCAGGTTTGACCATGTTACTCACCTCTCTATTTGACAAAGGCTAGTGGCTCCCTACCCCCTCTGGAATCTATGCTGAAATCATCCCTTTGCTTTTTAAAGCCATTTATGACCTGGCCCTGGTCCATCTCTCCCACTTTCTCATGCCTTATTCCTCTATGCTCTCCCCCATTCAACCACACTGGCCTCCAGCTAATCCTTGCCCACACTCCATCTCTTGCCTGCATCTGTACTCTAGCTGTGTCCCCTGCCTGGAATGCCTTTCCTCCTCAGCCCTCTCTCCTGCTTCCTTCAAGGCCCAGCTCAAATTTTCCTTCTGCAATCCCAATTTTCCCAATCCCCCTTAATGCCAGTGCCCTCCCTCTGCTTATTACTGTCTGTCTAGAGATGGTCAGTACATAACTGTTTGAATGTTGTCTCTGTTAACCGAGAGCTCCTTGAGAAAGGGACAGTTTTGGCTTTTCTTTGTATCTCCAGGGCTCAGCACAGTGCCTGGCACAGAGGAAGTGCTTAATCAATGCTTGCTTGTTAACTCAAATTAGCAGGGAAACTTGGAGGCTCAGGACGTTTATACTGAAGGGCATGGGAGGGAGAGAGAAGAAGAGAGAGTTGACTAGAGCAGATTTATCTTTGATAAAAGTAGATATGAATTTCACTAGAAGGGGATTTTAAAGGAAATCACAGAATCAGAGTTGAAAGAAAGGCGTTTTAGATGTTACTTAGTCGAACTTCCTATCTACAGCAGAACACTACATATAATTTTACTGAGAATATATGCTGACCCAAAGCAGGCTGGGCTGCACTGGGAGGTGGTGGGCAGCCTTCCCTTCGATGGAAGGTTTCAAAGGTCAGTTGGGTACTTTTTGTATCCCCCCCACACCACCCACTGTAGCCCCCTGGATATGGAGGGCACTTAAGAAATATGTTGATTGAATGGATGACTGGATGTGAGAATTAGGGGGAAAAAAACAACTGTTCTAATACCTTCCATATCGGATCTATTAACTGCACAGTGCCTTTATTAAAGTCACAGCAGGGTTTTTACCCCACAAGCATTTTTTCTTAAAAAGATTGCTAGTTTTCCTGAAAATTAACTTTCCTAAGCTAATTAAAATGGTGATAATTCCTAATTTTTCTCATTGTGAACATGTCACTAAGGCATTTTCACTTTAATATGACTTAGAAGTCTGGGTGTTCATATATGCCAAAGTTCAAGGGCGTGAACTCACCCAATCCCTATTAAGAGCCTGGAAATCAAGGTTTGTCCAGTCTTGATTCTTGAAGCACACTCTGTGAAATCGCATTCCAAGCCTCTTAAAAAACACCATCCTTAGAAAATACACAACACACAACACACACACACACACACACCCCTCACTCCCCATTTCAGGGCATCAGGGCAGTGAGCCTGCAAACAAGGACCCCTGTACTCTCTGCTCCCATCACTGGGTAGGAAAGACTGCTCTTTAGGAACTGTCATTTGTCACTTGTGAATCGAATTCTAATAGTTCCATCTGGTGGTAAAAACGAGAACAGAGCTCTGTAATGTCTCAAATCCAACCTAATATGAGGAATCGAAAGTGAGCCCCTCCCTCACTCTTACTGAAGTAGCTGAAAGACAGTTTCATGGCCTATTCCCCTGCTCCCAACCCCCTCCCAGCAGAAGAGAACTTCCCGAAGGCCAACAAACATCTTCTTCTTCTCTCACACACAGTACATGCTGCATAGATCTTGTTTGGATTGCTGTTCAACTAGAATTTGCTTCAGAAGCCCCCTCTTCCAAACATATTGAATCTGCCTCAGACTGTGACCCGTACAGTCAAGCAGGCCTCAGACTGCATTAACTCCCTTTTCTATTTCAAGGAGGATAGAAATCCTGACCTTCCCGACCTTCACCGAGGTATAATTCAGTTCTCTATTTTTAATCAAAAACAGTTGGATCTTAATTTTGGCTTCTCTAGAAAAGAGAAGAGAAAGCTAGGCTACCTATAGACCCTAGAGCAGATACAACTGGGCAAATCTCTTGAAAAATGTTTCTTTGGATTGTAATTTATGTTTAACCTATATCAGATTGCTTGTTTTCTTGACAGGGTGGGGGGAAATGAAACTTTAAAACTATCTTTTAATGTATTTGAAAAAAAAATAAAATACTACTGAAAAAAAAAAGAAAAAAAAGAAAAATGTTTCTTTGCTCATGATGGTCCATAACAACTTTGATCAAATTTTATTATCTTAGTAGCAAAAGAAAGGTATCTATTTAGTTATGCTGTCATTGATCTATTATCCACAATAGCAGATATTCGATCTGTGGGCAGGGGGTCACAGATCTTGAGCTGAAAGAGATCTCAGAGACCAACTGGAACAAGCCTTTCGTCTTCCAGATGAGGCGTAACCTGAGGGAAGTGACTTGTCCAAGGTTACACCATTAACAAGAGTCAGAGAGATGAGATGTGATTTGAACTTGGAGCCTGTAATTCTAAGTCTAGTTCCTTTTCCCTGCCTCCCAATCTGGAGCCATCCTTGCCACTAGGACTCATCATTGCCGCAACGGGAAAATCAGGCCAATTCGGCCTCCACCCATGACTGCCTTCGGCCATAGAAGGTCCCACCCCTGTCTCAGCACTACTCCACTCAAGCACCATGATCCTTGCAGGCCTTCTTTATTCCCACCCATTTTTACAACAGATTCCAAATGCCAGGTCTCCAGTGGAAAGGGTCAGACTTCTTTGGGTCTCACCTTCCCAAGGTGTATGAAGGTAGAAGGGTGAGCCAAAGAACCAGATTGATTTGAGGAATCAAAGCTTTACCCAGGACCACTTTCCCCCAGGGAGGATGTGGACACAGCCACTGACATCCTCAGTTGACCAGACTGAGGGATATCTACTGGAATATCCTTAGGCTAGATCTGAGGCTGAGTGATGGTGTCTCAGGGATTGGATGTAATTAGTCTGGCTCAGACTCTTGTGGATGGCTAAAAGTTAACTAGTCAACCCTTGGAACTTGTTTTTAGCATCAGTTGAAGAGTGAGATCTTTTCACCTTTTGGGATGAATCCAGAGCTCAAACCGGAGTGCCAACTTTTGGGGTGGGCCTGGGTACCTGCGTGACCCCTGCCAGTTGCCAATGGATGCCTTGGACAGAGGCCAAGGCAATGCACATCTGCACCAAGCTCACCCACTAGCTTAAAAGGGAAAGAGAGCTCTTGGCCCAGCAGTAGAAAGGCATGACTGAAAGATGGCAGGCAGCAGGAGACTGGGGAATCATTTGGCCGAGATGGGAGTTCCTAAACCCCAGGCTTCAGGAAGAAAGCTTTCCCCAAGGATCCGAGCTGGTTCTCAGTTTTCCTGTCCTTGTTTGTACTCAACTCTCCTAAATGTATTCAAAAGTGCAAAACAGCTACTTAGCAACTGACGCCCCTTTCGATCAGTTTAGCACAAAGGAGTAGGTCCTGTCACAATGGTCCAAGCGAAGATCATCACTCCCAGGCACTGAGAGTCCATCACTCCTCGCCTAGGACAACGAGAAACCAAAAACCAAAAACACGTTGCCTCATAGGAACATGGTGATAGGGGAGGGGAGATGGGGGACCATCCATTTCCCCATTACCATTTCTAGGCTTCCTTCCATAATACAATCTAGGTCCAAAACAAGCCACTTACTCCTTTCATCAAAAGAAACTGATCCCAACATCTCCCAGCTTTGCCTTTCCATGGACCCAATAAATGACTCACATCTAAAAGGAAGAGACTTCTGGGCACAAGCCAAAATAATTCTACTGAAGATCACACCCACACGTATACAGATGAACACACACCGTATACAAATGTTCACATGCATGTATACTATATATATATATATATATATATATATATATAATATATATATATATATATACACACACACACACATACATGTAGATAGATGAACTTATATGTATGTACACATATACCTACCTACTGCCTAATACCTCAGGGAATGGAGAAGAGTTTGGGGGACAAGCACTTAGTTTAGATGAACCCTACCTGCCTGAAAAAGATAATCCTTCTGTCTGAAGACAAGGAATTGATATTTACTCTGCTAAAGAAATAAATTCTAGCTCCGGTGTAGGAAGACAGTTAAGGATCAGTCATTTAGAGTTAGTCGCTCCAGTTTTAGAAGTATAGCCCCACAGAGTAAAAGTCACATGCTAGTATGAGGGCACAATGGCTAAGGAAGCAGATCAGAGAGGGCACAGGTCACAGAGCTAGGCACACAGCTCCTAGAGGAGCAGAAATAGACTGAGGTCCACACTGAACTGGGAAGGCCTAGTCTGGGATCCTCATTCTGCTAACTTCTACCTGGATGACCCTTAGAAGTTGTCACAGATTGTTACTGACATACTTAGACAATGGTCCATAGGTCTCTCCATTAGCAAAGAGGAGAAAGCCAGCTTGGCTCCAGGTCTCTGGGCCTCAATTATCCCATCTGTAAAAGGACATGGTTGTACTACACGATCCTTAAGATCTCCCCAACCCCCAATCGCCCTGATACATCCCTCCTGTGCAAAAGTTTCAAGTCCTCCATTCTAGTTCCTAAAGAAAGTAGAAATTCTTTTGCCAGTCAGCCTGGACTGCACTACCTTTTCAGATGCTATTCCCAACAGATGCAAGGCTTCATTTAAACTGTAATATTCTCTATCCTAGGGCTAAATAAAGATATCTATTTATCAGTAAATATCAGGCAAAAGGATTATCTTCTGCAGGCAGATAGGAACATCTAGGTTAAGTGCCTCACTTTCCTGAAGCTGCCAACTGGGAGGGAAGGAGCAAGGAGAGGAGCTCCTTGCCCCCATGAGCCCTTCTCCATTCCTGAGGACTGAGGTAGGTGTGTGTGGTGTATGTATATGCATATATATTCATGCACACGTGTGCATGCCATGTGTTTGTATTGGCTGTGTGCACATTTGGGGTGTGCTCATGTATACCAATATATACATGTGTTGTGTGTCATATACATATACACACATATATACATAGATATATACCATGTACGACACACAAATATATATATATGAATGAAATGGACATGTATGTTTATGAAATGGTGTTTGTATATGTGGCACATATGTGTTATTGTATATATGTAGGGTGTGCATACGTGCATGTATCTGTATGAAGAGTGTTAGGTGGTGTGAGGGGGGTGGGTGTGAGTGTGTGTATAATGCGATGGACCTAGAGTCTTCCTGAACTCCAATCTGGCCTCAGGCCATTCACTGGCTGGGCGATCACGGACAAGTCACTTCATCCTGTCTGCCTCAGTTTCCTCCTTCGTAAAATGAGCTGGAGAAAGAAATAGTGAGCCATTTCAGCCAGGAAAACTCCAAATGGGGTTACAAAGAATCAGACATGACTTAAACAACTGAATAACAACAACTGTCTGCCCAAAGAGTACGCCAATGCTTTCCCTCCTTGACTCATGCCTTTTTTGCTCACACTGCTGCAAATGCCCGCAATGACCTCCCTTCCCTTTCCTGCCTGCTGAATTTCCATATGCCCTTTAAAACCTAATTCAAATTTGTCTTTCCCCAGGGCCGCCTTTCCCGGATGCCTGGCCTGTTTTGCTCTTTCCCCTCAGACCTCACATACCTCCTTTGTTTGGGGACTCGGCCGTACAGAGATCCCACGATATTGAGCAGCAGCAGCCTCCGTAGCATCAGTGTCCAATCTCCCTAGAGCACGACCTCCAGGAGGTAGGGGCACAACTTCCCTCCCCAGTTTTCCCCAAGTCCAGTGTTCTTCACAGGGGAAGTGCCTAATAAATGCTTCCTGAATGAGTGTTGCAAGTCAGGCCTGACTCTGGCCCATCCCCTGGGAGTTTGGGTTTGAAACTGGAATTAAATGAGGTACTTGCAATCTCTCTGTCAAACAAAAGGGAATGTGCTTTGCCACAGTAGGGGGAGAATATGGCTCTCACCACAATGAGAGACTGAAGGAATGAATGAATGAACAAATGAAAATGAACCACCCGATATTTCAGTGAGTAAAGAAGCATGTTAGCATCACAGAAAGAGGAGAAAAATAATCTCTACTCCAGAAGAAATCATGGGTTATAAGGTTCCTTACAGCTCTGTATCAATGATCATACAACTTGAGCATTCACGGAGGAATAACATAGGTCTGAGGGGTAGAAGGGCCTTTCTCGGAAGTCAGTGGGCAAAGGTGAAATTTAAACCCGGGTTTTCAGGCTCCCAACATGATGGCATTCTAGCTTTCCCTTCTGAGTGTCACATTTAGCAAAGAGAGAGGAAAATGGCCCATCATTTTTGTAAGCATGCTTTCCTGGTGTTGAGAGTTTCTTAGTATACCGACCCCTTCCTACTGTCCTTTTAAGTTCAAAGTCAGTGGCGACTACCAGTCAGGCCAGAACAGGACAAACAATATTAATAGGCACCATGGTTCCAGTAAGAACATTATTGGCATTGTATCCAAAAAAACTGTTATACAACATGTTCGCGATAAGCTTCTCCTAGGTTACTTGATTCCAATAATTCTCATCCGACTGAACCGCATTGTTGGCTAAAATGAGAATTCCTATGCTTATTTGCATTTTCTCCTCATGGCAGGTTCTTAAATATTATTAATCTGGAGCAATCATGGGCCAAGAGGAGGTGGGGATGCCCCTCCTCCCTCACATGCCAGGCCTCCCCAGGGTGCACACGCACAAAAGGACAACGGATTCCATAAAAGAGGGAACATTTGGGCCACAGGAGACATAGATCGAGAAAGACACCACGCAGACCTGAAAGCGGCAAACGGCTCGGTGGAGTCAGCATGAGGCGCACCACAACCCGCGTGCCAGGGGAGATACCTCTGCTCCGTGTACATAGCCCCAGAGGAGATGGAGCTGGGGGAGACCCAGAACCACATGCAGACTTGGAAGAAGCAGGGGGCCAGAAGAGATGGAGATGCCAAGGAACACTTGGGCCCGGAGAGAGACCTGAGCTAAAGGCCCCTGCATCCATGTGGCCCCTGCAAGAACGAGCTGACAGGGGCTGGCAGTGGACCGAGAGAGCAGCTGCCCCGGGAGCTGGAGAGAGGCCTGAGCTGAAGGCTCCTACATCCATGTGGCCCCTGAGGGAAAGAGTTGACAGGAGCTGGCAGTGGACCGAGAGAGCAGCTGCCCCGGGAGCTGGAGAGAGACCTGGCTTAAAGGGCACAGCATCCATGTGGTCCCTGGAAAGAAGTGGCCAGCGTCAGTCGAGGATGCTGAATCAGGAGCAGAGTTCCCAGATGCCGCAAGGTGAAGGAAAAGCGATGCAGCAGGGAACGGCCCAATCGAGCGGCAACGAAGCATCGGGCAACACCGGGGAGCCATACGTCCCAGCTCTGCCCTTTATGGGCCATGGGGCCACTGTGGCTCCAGGAGATGAAGGTGAACGGTCATCTCCCTAGCAAGCCCAAGCTAAACAGGGCACTACCCCAAGGGCCAGAGCTCCCAAGCTCAGTAGGGCAGCAATGAAAAAGTAGAGTACAGCAAGACAGGATTGTACCATGGGGGAAGCAGGGAGGGGAGGGAGGGAGGGAGGAGGAAGGGGAAGTCTTCCTACTGTCTAGGAGTGAAGATACAAATACTTTCTATCTTTTTCTTGCATAAAGAAAACCTTTTCTCTCATTAATGCTTTGTTAGATGCATGTAGGGAAATTAAGAGTCATTTGTCGGAGAAGGGGAGAATGTGAAATCAATCGAATACTAAAGTTTCTAGAGTTACCCTGGATGTGGGCATGAGCTAAGGAGTTTTTTTTAAAAATAAGACAGATGTTTTCCCTGAGAAAAGACACAAGATTTTGAGGGATAATCCCAAAACTGTATCTAAGTCCTTGTGGAGGAAGGGAGGGAAAAGGGGATGGGGGAGAGGAAGGGGAAGGGGGAGGGAGAAGAGGAGAAGGGAGGGGAAAGAGAACAGGGAACGGGAGGAGAAGGGGAAGGGGAGGGGAAACCAAGAAGGGGAAGAGGGGAGGGGGAGGGAAGAACAGAGGAGAAAGAAGAGGGGAAGGGTGGAAGGGAAAGGAAAAAGAGGAGTGAAAGGGAGAAGGGAGAGGAAAAGGGAGGAGAGAAGGAAGGAGGAAAGGGGAGGGAAGGGATGCTCTAACTCCAGAGTTAGAAACACAGCTATAATTTATTTACAAAGATAATTTTTATGATGATTTTTAAAATCTTACCTTTTAAAGTGAATGTTGCCAATAATGTATTTCTATGCTAATACTTGCAAAAAACATATTCTATTAAGAATTTTGTCTATTAAGCATTCTAGTCCTACTTTGTAACTCATCACGGTGCAGCATGACTCTGTTCTCGAAGGCTAAGCCCATGGAACTCACTTTCTGCCAGGTCTTCTGGGACCTGGGGACAGGAACGTCTCTCTAGTGTCCAACAACCAACCTGGCTCCCCGCCCCGTGTTTGACCACAAGAACTCTCAGGGACAGCTACACAGGTCATCAAAGAGCTGAGTCTTACATCATCAGAGGGTGGTATCCAGACCACTGAAATGCCAGAGCTCTGGACTGGAGAAGTGTGAAAGTTCTACATGCGTCCTCTAAGAGTTAGTCATTGTAAAGAGAATATCTGTTGGTCTTTCATGTGGTCTATGCATTATATCTTATTGTTCACATACGCTACGTGCCATGCCTTTCCCACAGATGCAATTCTCCTCACACAAAATGGCCCTTTCTTCTGCTCTTCCTTAGCTCAAGATCAGTGTATATTCATCCTCACCAGAAGTTTTCCTAACTCACTCCAACCTTTCTCTCTTCTCTTGATCTCTTCTTTAGTTTTGTGGATTTGGGAATGGATTTCTTTGGAAAGGATATCAAGGATGTATATGACAGAAAAAGAAGAGGAGAAATAGTGGCTGGGCTGTGCTAATATAATAAAAATGGATGCTGCTGATAAAAATCATCTGCCTATTTATTGTTATACCAGTCAAACTGCTGAGGGGTCATGTTTTATAAAATCGGACAAAGTAATAACAAGATTCATCTGGAGAAACCAAAGATAAAATTTAAAGGGAAGTTGGGAGTAGTGGCACGTGGCTGTGATTCCTGCTAATGGGGAGATCAAGGGTGGAGGACTGCTTGAATTTAGAAATTCTGCAGTGGGCAAAGTCAATTAGGCAAGCCTCCAGGAGTGGGTGCCATAATCCTCCCTAACGAGGGACACACTGGTTTGGGATAGAAATGGAACAAATCAATGCTTCCATGCTTTGGACCCGGGAAAAAGTCTCTGCCCTTCCAGTGTGGGAAAGCTATAGACCCTCAGTCTCTAACAACAACTAAGAAATGATGAGAAAAGTAAGACCAAAGAGAGGCTAATATTATCATAACCTAATACTATTAAGCAGCATTCAAACCAAACTATGTGGTACTGATTTTAAAAAAAACAAAACACACAGAAAAGTTGATTACTAGCAAAGACTTAGTAAGACTCAGAAGCGATAGAATTTAGTAGCCAGTGTTCAACAAACCCAAAGAATTCTCTACTCAACAAAAACAGTTGGGAAAACTAGAAATCAGTTTGGCAGAACTTAGATTCAGGCCACAAAATCATCCCAATTAGGTACAAATAAATATATGATCAAACTATGAAAGGTCAAACTATGAAAAATTAGAGGAGAATGAAAGGAATTACATTGGTAAAGAACAAAAGGAGGGATAGTTATGACCAGGGAAAAAACTATTAGCTATATGAGAAATAGAAGTGATAAACGAAGATAAAACAGACCATTTCAATAAAGTTTTCATCAAAGAAAAGCAACATAATTAGAATTAGAAGAAAAACAGTTAATTAGGAAAAAATCTTTATGATAAAAATCTCTCATAAAGTTCTGATATCTAAAACATACAGGGGATTGATAGAAACATAAAAAAGAATATGTCTTTTCTTAAAGATAAATGGTCAAGGATTACAATAGATAGCTTTCCCAGAAGCCAAAATGCAAGTTATCCACAACCATATGAAGTTGCTAATACTAAGAAAGCCCTTCGACCTTGCAAATCTATTCCACAAGGTATAGTACACACGCATATAACCCAGGGAAACCAAAATCTGAGGGAAAGGTTCCATCCACACAAAAACATTTACAGCGGTGCTTTTCGAGCCGACAAAGACCTGGAAGCAAAGTGAGTAACTATTGATCAGATGGACCATAAGTAATGATGAACATGAAGACTTGTATGAACTGATACCAAGATAAGAAACGGATTCAAGAGACCAACTGACATGATCACCATAGTGATGTAAAGGAAAACAATAGCTAACCACTTAAAAAATTAATGTTTCCAGTGAAAATAGTGTGCATATTTATTGTTATTCCAATCTAGTTTCTAAGGGGTTATGGAGAACTCTCCAGAAGTGATTCCAGAGGACTTGCTTGTGAAGCCACTCTGCTCTCCTCCTCTTGGGACAAGGGCCGAGGGGTGAGAGCCAGCGTGCCATTCTGTTTTGTCTGGCTGCACCTACTGGTTACAATTGCACAATTGGTTATCATTGCACCAACTGGTTAAAAACTGGCTGGGGAAGGAGAGGGGGATGAAGGAAGGGAGTCACTAGGAAGTAATCACTGTGTAAGAAAAAGAAAAGGGCATTCTCAGAGAGGGAGGTGAGTCTAACCTGTATCACGAGTTAGGGCAAACAGATGGGCAGCCAAAAGTTCCACTGGTTCCCGTGAAATAATTCAGTGACCCAGAAAATGGCCTCCCGCATCCTCCCGCATCCAAATCCTCTCTCTCCAGAGGCTTTCAGGCAAAGTCTCAAAAGGGCATCAGTGCATTAGTGAGAAAAGAGCCATATCTTGTGGTCACAGTTCTGACTGTAGATAGACACACTTGCCCTAGAAGACTCGGGTGAGTGACTCAAGCCCTTAGTGTCTTTCAGAAGAATCCTACCTCTGTGACAGCTTGTTCCCAGTCACTTCTGGAAAGGTTATGGCGCAGGCTCTTGTGTCTACAGATGAGAATTTCTTTGACCTCTTCAGCTGCACCTGTTTCTCCTGGAAGTGTGTGCCTGTTATATGCAGGAGTCTGGAAACACAGCCCGATCCAAAGTAGACAGAATGAAGGGTCCCAATGAAATAAACATCAAGAAAGAGACTTAAGGTTGTGGGTACACATAATTCCAATTAGCTTAAATTCAGAATCCTTTTAGACTATAGGTACTTTCCAGGGAAGTTAAACCAAAAACAAAAAAGGGAGTTAACTACTTTCATCCATACATATGTTTTAGAAAACATCTTAAATCGCATACATTATTTCCACACAAAAATAAGCTCTCAAAACAATATCAAAGCTAGAAGAAAAAAGATTTTGCCTTTCAAAGAACTAAATTTCCTTGCTGTCTGTCTCCAGTCACTTCTCTTGATGGCTCCTGGGACATATTGCTTCTGGCATAAATGGCCAGATTCAATCACCATCCAAGATGAGGTTTGGTCTGATCTCCTGAGGTTGCCAGGACAGCACTGCTGAGGAGGCGAGGTTCCCTCATGGTTAAGAACTTAGGCAGGCACAGCAGGCGATCACGGCAAGCCAGGGCCAGGACCAGACTCTTTCTGCTCTACTTCGCAATGGCTCTAGGCTCCCCTCTGGAAGCTGAGGAAGCACATGGGTGGGTTGGTAAATATTTAACAATCAGATGGGAGAGGGAGTGGTATATGCAACACACACTTTTAAATTTCATCTATGTTAATAGTTTCTCTATCACTTTCTTAATTTAAACAATCAACAAAATAATTCATCAAGCCCTGATCAAGCATTTGCTCACACTGAAAAGACTGAAAGACTCACACTGAAAATTTAACAATGAGGTTTTACGAGTCTGTTGAACTGACACTAGCATCACCCTGAATGGCTAGGCATATGGTTAGAAGCACAGAAGGAATATAAGGACTGGAAGAGATCTATAGAGTTCATATACAGGTCCCCAGCCACTGTCTTTGGACTGATTTTTGGTCCTCTCTTCTTACTTCTTATGGACCTGGCATATAGGTGTTTAAGAGATGCTTTATCTATGATCTCTCTCTTTAAGAATCTTTAAGAAACAAAGATTCTACTACCCCCTCATGAGGTCACTCAATCTCAAGTTCTATTTCAGAAACTGCTCCTTATGTCCAAGCAAAACTGCATCTTGTTGGATCTGGTTGGGGTTTCCAGAGCCAGACAAAATGACCGCTTGACATCCTCCTTGTAAATCCTTACTTGAAAACAATCACTGATGCCTTGTCTTCCCCAAACTAAACAACCATGGTTCTTCTGGTTTACTCTGATATTCTTTTTGAGGTCTTCACTTATCTCTGTCCATCAGTCCATTCATCCATCTAACTATTTGCCCATCCATCCATCTGCCTCTCTATCCATCTGTGTTCTTCTCTCCTCTCTTTTCCTCCTCCAATCCCCCAGTTTCTCCACATCTTTTTATGACATCTGGTGGCCACAAAGCTTTCCTGTGGGTCTGACAACTGTATAGCAGTGAAAAGATTATTTCACAGCCCTTTCATATAATAATCACTCAAACTAATCATTGATGATAATAACTCCCATTTCTATCGAACTTTAAAATTTACAAAGCATCTTCCACAATAACTCTGGCCAAGCATCATTATCTCCATTTTACAGAAAAGAGTGACATTCAGAAAAACTTTGAATTCTGTCCTCCTATCTTCAAGTCCAGTGTCCTCTATACCCCAACACACTGTATCCTAGCATACCCCAACACACAAGAGTAGTATCTTGCAAGTAAGGGATCTGAGGGATAACAATATGGAATTATTCCAAATTAGGAAAAGAACAGAAATCACATGTAAATTGGCAGAATTATAATTATGTCTTTTATTGGTAGTCTTATTACTGAATTTTTCTCCTGTCTTTTCTCCTGTGCATTCCAAGTGCTTTCTATTGTTAGACCACAGTTCTTTTTTATTGTCCTGACTCAGTTTCCCTAATTATCCTGACCCAGTCGTGACTTAGTTTCTCTAACTGTTCTGCTTCAGTTTATAATTATCAGCTCAAAGCTCAGTTCTGCAACCCCCCCTCCCTCTTTATCAGAATATTTGATAAGGATAAAAGAACTTATGTTTTAGAATATCAGAATGCCTCTCCCCATCCCAAGCTACTGGAAAGTCAGATACCATCTTATCAAGATGCCTCTCCCCATCTCCGGGGTTCTTCCCCCCCATTAGGTCATCCCGTCTTCTACATCATCCCTCTCTGGAGGCTCACCCCACCCTGTCAGAATCCCGTTCCTGCTCTCAGCACCATGACTCCACCCCCGCCTCAGTCTACCCCCTGAATCTGAGCCATGTGTATATGGGTCATTCAGAACTCACATTGTTGGCTGGATTTTTGGAGACGATAGTCTCATTCAGCCCTGGGACCAAAGCGTGGATCCATTTGGTCCCAGTAAATCTCTCCCTTTTAAATAAATTATTAAATGTTCTCTAATCTCTATCTTGCCTCAGTTTCTCCGGCATTACACTATCTCTATTGAAGTCTCATCTCTGAGTCATTCCATCATCTAATATCTTCACACACAGAATATTATTAATATATCCAAAAAAACCCCAAATCTTAGAATTAGAAGGGCAACACCAATAGAGTTCAGCACCTGGCAACCAAAACGAGAACACCACTGGGGCTACTTGGCTTCACAAAATCCATATGAAATGTGACAGAACAGAAACAAGTTAGTTCCATTTGTGGAACTACAACAGCATTACTTGAACTAAAAACATCTTTACCCCTCTCCTGATTTTATATAGGTTGGTAGCCAATATGTGTTGTATATTATCCACGAGATCTTGATCCAGAGCAGTTGGGGCTGTGGCTGTTGTGGCTGGTTCGTGACTGTGGCTGCAAAGAAAAAAACTGAGTTGTTTACAGGAAGCAAATACAAAAAGTCACAGGAGCTGACGGTATGAGAATAATGGAAAGTCATGCTATCGAAGCATTAGAAGACAAAAAAAGTAAACAAAATAAGGGCGGCCAGGAGATCGGTATATCACTTTAAAAAGATAAAAATTCTTGAATGATTACTGATGGACTTCAACTAGAGGTAGCTAAGTGCAAATGTTAATAAATATGAATGTTTCAAAGAATAAGTCCAGTGCTGGCTACTAAGAACTTCAGTATTCTTCCCACTGAACAAAAAGAAGGTTGGAGAATTCCAAAAATGAGTTTTGAAAGGGCAACAGTATTGAAGAATCACAAACTTTTTTGAAGTGATTCTTCTTCTGAATTCTGTAGGAACAATGCGGAAACCCAATTAATTCAGACACTGAGATAAGGCACAAAAGCTGGATGGGAGGCATTATTCACAGACATTTCCAATGGCTTGCAGGTGTTTTCCTAGCTGTGTGGTCAGCTTCCATTTCACAGTAAATGTTTATGGCCTTTCTGCCTTTAGGATTTCTTTTTCAGCTCAGATTCTTAAAGCTGGAGAGCTCAATGAAAAGACATGACCGATGGCTTCAGAATGTCCCTGGAAGTAATCCTCCAGCAAGGGTTATGCAGCCAATGCAATACAGAGCCCTAAGCTGTCATCTGGCTATTTCAGACAATCGAGACAGTTGGTCTATGGATTTCAAATAAAACCTACTTAGGTCCTGAATCATCTAGATTATCTATATCTGCCCACATCCCCAGATTATTCTTCAATACTCCCTTTTTGACATGGGTTACATAGCTCTACCTTGATCAAATCAAAAAGGTCAGTGCCCAAGGTCTCCCTCATCCCAAATAATCAGGCCCAAGGAATTGCGTCCCTCCACTGTGCACCTACCTCTGCCTCATTCCAATTAGTCCACCCCACCCTGAATTCACATAGAAATGAGCTGGCAAGGTCCTCAGAAGGCCATCTAGACAAGACAATGCCCTTTATGAAGACAAGGGAAGGAAACCTAAGCCATCCAGAACAGCTGAATCCTGCATGGGTCTGGACTAACTTAAAAGTTCTCCAGAAGAAAAGATTCTACCATGTCCCTTGAAATCCTGTTTCAGCACTTAACTTACAAAATCTCTTTATGATTAAATGGATGGTCTTATTTTCATTAAAGCCTACTTCCTGTGGGGCCCTTTTTGGGAGGGAAGCTAATTGGTGAGCATTCTGCTCTCCTTGGAAGGTACAGAGGAAGCCTGGAGCTCTACAGAGGCAGGTCACTGAAGCCGGAGTTGGGAACAAGCAAGTTCCAGGCCCACCTCTGACACTTACTGGCAAGTCATTTAGCTCTGCAGACCTCTAACAATTCCACAGGGTTGGTTTTCTAAATCATGGAGGGGTTAGAACTATATTAGGGGAGAATTTCCCTCCACTGATGAATTGAAAAGTCCTCCCCACATACTTGGGTCAATTCCCTCTTAGCCTTTTTTCTTCTATAAGGTAAACAGCATGATTTGCTCTAATTTTCCCTTGAATTTTCCCTTCCTTCCCTCATTCATCACTGCTGCAATCCCTCTTCTCCAGACGTCTTCGGACCCGTTTGCCTAAAGGCTCTCTGAACAAAGGCGGCCACTCCTTAGCCACCTTGTTTTGTCAGGCCCGTATGGAGCACTTTTTAAATAGTAGCGTTCCATCAGTAACTCTTCTAATACTTAGGATGGGCTACTGGTGCTTTCACCTTGGACCTGAATCATTTAGATTTGGGGCCTTAGTAAAAGTGAGGTCAACCATGTCCTTAAGCATAAGATATAAATCAATGGATATAAAGCATGGAATCAGTGAGAAGCAACGCACTCATACGAGGTACTCACTGGCTGACTGAGTGGAAGGAACCCAGCCATCACTATTGTCTGGTTGGCTAATACAGTCAGAAGCCAAAATTTTACCAGCATAGATACACTCACTCCACCAATACAGGCTGGCCCATCTCATGACAAGACTCTCTGCACTTAGCCCAAGACTGTATTCAAGGCCCTTCCAGCTTGATAGAACATACAAGAGGTTCTATTCCTCGGATATAATCTTTCACAACTGTGTATCATCTCTGGGCCACGATGGGCCTTTGGAGGAAGACTTTGCTAACTGCAAACCCCAAATTCTTCTCTAATCATTGACAAAAATTCCTTGAAACTTTTACCAAGAGGAAGAAAACCCAACCTCACAGCATCATAGGAGTACCACACTCCCAATTTAACGCACCTTCAATGTGAACTGCTCTGCAGAAGAATTCTTTCTTTTTCTCCTTTCTCTCTCCTCCAGTCCCACCATTTTCCCTTTTCATTTCTCTCTCCCTTAACCATCATCCAGAAAAAAAGAGTAAAGAAACCCTTGGTTCATCCATTATTTCTGTCCCCCTTCCCTGCCAAAAAAACATCAACAAACTTATAAAGTTCTAGTCATGTCTAGATGGAAGTAAAAAGTAACTTCATTTTTATTTTAATATAAAATTTTTTAAAAACATTAACAAAAATTTAAGTACATTTGGACAGTGAAAGAGATGGATTTTTAAAAGAATCTTTTGGAGACTTCTCCATATAGCTAAAGACCTCACAGCCCTTTTAGATGCTTAACAAGGAAGCTGAGGTAGGAGAGAAGGGCAACACAGCTCCCAAGAGACAACTTTCTGCCCTTTCTTTTAGTGGCTGGGTCTGTGGCTATTTCTATTTTTCCAAAGGCCAGGAGGCTGAGATCTTTGGTTGGCACCTGTGAGAAAACAACCCGAATCTTGAACAATACTTACCACTGAGGTACACTGGCTGGAGGATGGACCAGTTGGCCAGCTTCCACCAGTTCAATGGCGTGTTTCCTCTCTAGCTTTTCATACAGGAGCACGATGCTAGACTTGGGCTGGTCATAATCCCGCAGCAAAATCTTCTGCAGATATTGGCTATTGAAATACTCCAATCTGCTTACGCAGCAAAGAAAAAAATGCTAAGAATTCATTGGCCCCTGGCCCCAGAAAAGTCTTTTAGTTCAAGTCAAGTCAGTCCCCAAACATTTGTAAAGATCTACTGCGGGCATGAAGGGAAAAGGAGGTACAGTCTCTGACATCAAGGTAACATGGGCTAAGTGGAAAGGAGCAGAAGGCCTGGATTCAAGAGCCATCTCTGCCACTTCCTAAACAGCTACATGACTTTGGCCGAGTCACTGAATATCCCTTGGTCTCAAGTCCACATCTGCTAAATTAAGACTGATCTTAGCGAGGGGACACACCAATGACACATAGAAGGTGGCCACAGGAGAGGATTGTGGGATTGAAGAACATCTAATCCAACTCCCTCATTTCTGAGATGAAATAACACATTAGAAAGGGAAAGTGACTTGCCCAGAATCACTAAGTTGGGAAGAAGGAAAGCTGGGATTCAAACCCAGATCATCCTACTTCAAATTCAGTGGCCCCCACTACAACACTCTGTGGCTACTACCACGTCTGAGTTTTGTACTATCTCCTTACTGACACCCCCAGGGCTACTATAATGCTCTGCCAGGAGGATTACGTGCTTCTATTCTCTTCCTCATCCAAAATGTCTTTCAAACTGGTGTGAGAATATTTTTTCTCATGCATACAACTAGTTACTTCTCTGCTCAAAAATCTTTTTTTTTAATTTTTATTTAATAATTACTTTATATTGACACTCGCTTCTGTTCCGATTTTTTTTCCCTCCCTCCCTCTACCCCCTCCCCTAGATGGCAAGCAGTCCTTTATATGTTGGATATGTTGCAGTATATCCTAGATACAATATATGTTTGCAGAACCGAAGAGTTCTCTTGTTGCATAGGGAGAATTGGATTCAGAAGGTATAAATAACCCGGGAAGAAAAACAAAAATGCAGATAGTTCACATTCGTTTCCCAGTGTTCTTTCTTTGGGTGTAGCTGCTTTTGTCCGTCATTTATCAATTGAAACTCAGGTCTCTTTGTCAAAGAGATCCACTTCCATCAAAATATGTCCTCATACAATATCGTTGTCGAAGTGTATAATGATCTCCTGGTTCTGCTCATTTCACTTAGCATCAGTTCATGTAAGTCTCGCCAGTCCTCTCTGTATTCATCCTGCTGGTCATTTCTTACAGAACAATAATATTCCATAACATTCATATACCACAATTTACCCAGCCATTCCCCAATTGATGGGCATCCATTCATTTAAAAATCTTTTAACCCCTTATTACATCTGGAAGAAATATCAACTGCCCTCTGCACGGCATTCAAGGCCCTCTACAATCTGATACTACCTTCCCTTTCTAGTCTCAGCTCCTGGTACTCTCCTCTACACTCTCTACTCCTATTCAAAAGGCACCTCCCCCATGTAGCCTTCTCTAATGTCCCACTGTGCACCCCTGCCATGCACTTACCACATATCATTGTGGGTTGGGCTTATACTTGATGGTGCCTTATAACCTGCTAGACTGTGAACTTCATGAGAGAAGACCACATCTTTTAGAAACTGTGTATATTCCCTAGCTCCTAGAACAGTGATATTTGTGGAATAAAAAGCAAAACAGAGAAGATTTGGAGGATGAGACACTTGTGGGCTAGGCCCAGATAGCAAATTATCTTTAAATGTTCTAATTTGGCTAGTCAAGCTTCACAAGTACATACCTGAGAATTAAGCTGAAGTTCTAATTTTTAAAAAAATATATAAAAAAATAAAAATAAAAATAAAAAATAAATATGAGTTTGATTTTGAACACTGAACGACAACCCTGTCCCATGTGAAAAAGAGGTTTGGTATTGTGGTGGGAATAAGCATTTATTAAGCACCTGTTATGTACTAGACAGTATACTAACTGTGTTAAAGCATTATTTCATTGATCCTCACAATCCAGAGAGGTACTATTAATTCCCCCATTTTATAGTTAAGACAAATAGCAGCTCTGTGACGTGTTCATGGTCACACAAGCTAACACATATCTGAGCCAGGATTTGAACAAAAGTCCTCCTGACCCCAAAGCCACAATTCTATTTTTTATTTTTCTTAATATTTTTTATTTTCCCCGGTTACATATAAAACAATTTTTTTACATTTGTTTTTAAAACTTTTGAGTTCTAGATTCTCTCCCTTCCACCCTCCCCATTCATGTCCCATTGAGAAGGTTGAGGTGAAGTTAACATAAAACATTTCCATAAAAGTCATGCAGTGAAATAAAACATTGATCCCCTCCCCCCCAAAAAAATCCTCAAGAAAAATAAAGTAACACAAAGTATGCTTCAGTCTGTATTCAGACAGTCAGTTCTTTGGATATGGATAGGATTTTTATCTTAAGTCCTTTCAGAGTAATCTTGGATCATTATATTGCTGAGAATAGCAAAGTCATTCACAGCTGATCACCCTACAACATTGCTATTACTTTGTACACAGTACATTTCACTTTGCATGAACTCATGGAGGACTTTTTTTTTCTGAGAGGATCCTGCTCAGCATTTCTTAGAGAATAGTATTCCATCATAATCATAAACCAAAATTTATTCAGCCATTTCCCCAACTGATCGGTATTCTTTCAATTTCCAATTCTTTGCCCTAAGAAAAGATCTGCTATAAATATTTTTGTACATCTAAGTTCTTTTTTTAAAAAAATTTTCATTGTAGCTTTTTATTTACAAGATACAATGCATGGGTAATTTTTCAGCATTGACCCTTGCAAAACCTTCTGTTCCAACTTTTCCCCTCCTTCCCCCCACCACCTTCCCCAGATGGCAGGTAGTCCCATACATGTTCAATATGTTAAAGTATATGTTAAACACAATATATGTATACATATCCATACAGTTATTTTGCTGCACAGGAAAAAATTGGCTTAGAAATAAGGTAAAAATAACCTGAGAAGGAAATCAAAAATGCAGGCAGACATAAATAGAGGGATTGGAAATGCTATGTTGTGGTTCATACTCATTTCCCATAGTTCTTTCACTGGGTGTAGCAGATTCTCTTCATTACTGAACAAATGGAACTGATTTGGTTCATCACATTGTTGAAGAGGGCCGCGTCCATCAGAATTGATCATCATATACTATTGTTGTTTAGATCCTGCTCATTTCACTCAGCATCAGTTCATGTAAGTCTCTCTGGGCCTTTCTGAAATCATCCTGCTGGTCATTTCTTACAGAACAATAATACTCCATAACATTCATATACCACAATTTACTCAGCCATTCTCCAGTTGATGGGCATCCATTCATTTTCCAGTTTCTAGCCACTACAAACAGGGCTGCCACAAACATTTTGGCACATACAGGTCCCTTTCTTCTTTAGTATCTCTTTGGGGTATAAGCCCAGTAGTAGCCCTGCTGGATCAAAGGGTATGCACATTTTGATAACTTTTTGGGCATAATTCCAGATTGCTCTCCAGAATGACTGGATGCATTCACAACTCCACCAACAATGCATCAGTGTCCCAGTTTTCCCGCATCCCCTCCAACATTCATCATTATTGTTTTCTGCCATCTTAGCCAATCTGACAGGTATCTCAGAGTTGTCTTAATTTGCATTTCTCTGATTAATAATAATTTGGAGCATCTTTTCATATGGCTAGAAATAGTTTCCATTTCTTCATCTTTGACTATTTATCAATTGGAGAATGGCTTGATTTTTTTTATAAATTAGAGCCAATTTTCTATATATTTTGGAAATGAGGCTCAGAACCTTTGACTGCAAAAATGTTTCCCCAGTTTATCGTATCCCTTCTAATCTTGTCTGCATTAGTTTTGTTTGTACAAAAGCTTTTCAATTTGATATAATCAAAATTTTCTATTTTGTGATCAATAAGGCTCTCTAGTTCTGCTTTGGTCATAAATTGCTTGCTCTTCCATAGGTCTGAGAGGCAAACTATCCTATGTTCTTCTAATTTATTTATAATCTCATTCTTTATGCCTAAATCATGAACCCATTTTAACCTTATCTTGGTGTACATTGTTAATTGTGGGTCCATGCCTAGTTTCTGCCATACTAATTTACAATTTTCCCAGCAGTTTTTGTCAAACAGTAAATTCTTATCCCAAAAACTGTGGTCTTTGGGTTTGTCAAATACTCAGTTATTATAGTTATTGACTATTTTGTCCTGTGAACCTAATCTATTGCACTGATCAACTAGTCTATTTCTTAGCCAATACCAAATGGTTTTGGTGGCCGCTGCTTTATAATATAGTTTTAGATCTGGTACAGCTAGGCCACCTTCATTTAATTTTTTTCATTAGTTCCCTTGAATGTCCTGACCTTTTGTTCTTCCAGAGGAATTTTGTTGTTATTTTTCTAGGTCATTTTGTTGGTTTTTTCATAAAACCATAAAATCAACTCTTAGTTTTATTTATTAATTCAATAGTTTTTTTTTTACTTTCAATTTTATCAATTTATCCTTTTAATTTTAGAATTTGAAGTTTAGTATTTGATTGGGGGGTTTTAATTTGCTCTTTTTCTAGTTTTTTAAGTTGCAAACCCAATTCACTGATCCTCTCTTTCTCTATTTTATTCAAGTAGGTCTCTAGAGATATAAAATTTTCCCTTATTACCACTTTGGCTGCATCCCACAAATTTTGGTATATTGTCTCATTGTTTCATTCTCTTGGTGTAATTATTGTGTCTATGATTTGCTGTTTCACCCATTCATTCTTTAGGATGAGATTATTTTGTTTCCAATTACTTTTTGGTCTATTTACCCCTAGCTTTTTGCTGAATGTAGTTTTTATTGCATCGTGATCTGAAAAGAATGCATTTACTATTTCTGTCTTTCTGCATTTAATTTTGAGGTCTTTATGTCCTAATATATGGTCAATTTTTTATAGGTTCCACAAACTGCCAAGAAAAAAGTGTACTCCTTTCTATCTCCATTCAAATTTCTCCAAAGGTCTATTATACCTTGTGGTATTCTTCTTCTTTTGCTATAATATATGATCATTCTCTCTGGGAGCAGGTTTCTCAGGGAAGGTTCTCTGGAGGTAGCCTTAGTTTCAGTTTCAAGTAAGTATTACTTCAAAAACAGTTAGGAGTTAAAATTCAGTCCTTTATTGTGTCCTTCAAAGTTTTGAGCTTCAGCCCCTAGCTCCCTCCGAATGTCTCCAGCCAGCACAAAGGTGGACTATGGAATGAATCTGTCTCCGCCTCCAAGAGTGCAATGGCTTCTGTCCCTGGCCCTGAGAGCTTCTTGCTTATATGCTGTACACTGAGTACACACCAATCATTATTTCACAGGGAAATCATTATTTGTTGTAGGATTAAATCAATTCTAAACTAGATTTAAACAGTGTCTCCTCAATTCCACTTAGTACCTTGTTTCAAGTTCTGGCCCATAACATCTCCTTGTAGGATTGATCAATCATACTGAACCATGCTAAATTAGGTAATTATTGTCTCTATCAATTCTAATGACTTAACACTTTGTAAGGATTCCAATATCTCCCGCTTTCTTTTGATTTAGAACATAAGGTGGTCATGACCTCCCTGACTTCTCAAGGAGGTGAGAACCCCAAAAAGAAGGTGATCACGCTTTCCCTGACTGCTCAAAAAAGGAGTGGAAAATACCATAAAAAGAAGGTGGTCACACCCTCCCTGACATCTCAGGAAGGGAGATGAAAACACCAAAGGAAATGGGAAATCAAATCAGATTAGCGGGTTTCTGAAGGGGCTCATTTGAAATAGGTACACATAAATCCATCAATATGGGAGGCATTACACATAATTACATAAGCACATAGCAATACAACACAGGCTAGTAGTAATATAACAAATAACATGAATCAACATGAGAGTTTATACATATCTATAAGTCCTAGAAATAGTCCAAAAGGAATCCACTGTCTCTTAGTTCATGTGCCAGGAATCCAATAATTCCTGTAAGTTTTGAAGTACTACAATAGTCTTATCAACAATTTTTCATCTCAAGAAATCCAATGATTCCTGCTGGTTTTCAAGTCCTTGAAACAGTCTCATCTTGTGTTAGGGAATCCAATGATTCCTGAAGATTTTAAAGTTCTTTTAACAGTCTCATTGTCAGCCATGCTCTTTCAGTGTCGGATGTTTCTTAACTCTTCTCCTGTTTTGAGGTTTTTCTCTTTTTCTGTTTCTCTTGATGGACAAGGCGAATACGGCTCGTTGGCACCCATCTGATTCCTTCTCCATCTGTAGAAATGCAAACAAAACCTCTTCCCCAAGCAGTTAACCTATCTGGTCCCTTCCATTCACCACTTTATGGACCTCTCCACATCACCTGGCGATTATCTAAAGATAGTGGAGATGCTTGCAATGGACGCTGCTCTTCTGGTGGGTTATAAAACCTGTCTGCTGGAGCCAGTGCATCTTTATCAAAAATTTAAAAATTAATGGTATAGAGAACTAAATTTAGAAGTTCTCTAGGGTTACCTGTGGCTCCCCATATCTTTTGTTTTTGGAGGAGCGTCTTAATGTTTCTCTTTCTTCTCTCTACAGTTGCCTGACCTTGAGGATTAAAGGGTATGCCAGTGATGTGTAAACTCTTATACTGTGCACAAAAGTGTTCAAAATGTCTAGAAGTATATACAGGTCTATTATCTGTTTTTATTTCTTGTGGCACACCCATAATTGCAAATGCTTGGATGAGGAATTCAGTGATCACTCGGGCTGTCTCTTTTGCTGCTGGTACTGCAAAAGTGAATCCTGAAAAGGTACCTACCACAACGTGGATAAAAGACAGACAACCAAACCATGAGGGTTCTTCCCTGGAGGGAGGGTAGGAGCATGGAAAGGAAGGCAAGCTTTACAGCTTTTTACTATGCTCCTAGCTTCCTCTTTTGTTATCCCAAATTGTAAACGCAAAGCTTGAGCAGCCTGATGGTATTTAGAATGGGATTCCTGGGCCTCCTGAAATAAAGGAATACTGGCTAATGTAGTTAAAAGGCTATCTGCCCTTGAATTTCCATCAAAAATAGGACTTGGAAGTCCACTATGTGAGTGGACATGCAAGATATAAATCTTTCCTGGATGCTTTCTCACTTGCTCCTGAAGTTCCTTAAAGAGCTGATATATATTAGAAGCTGCAAATTTTATTTGGGCTGTGGCACTTCTTTGTATCACACCTACTGAATAGGCTGAATCAGATATTATATTTATATCTCCTTGATAATAAGTAAGAGCTAGCATGATTGCATATAATTCGTTCTGCTGAGTGGACTGAAAAGGAATTCTGACTACTCTCTTTATTGTTAAATCATGAGAGTATACAGCACAAATATTTTGTCGGGATGCGTCTATAAAGATAGTTGGTCCTTTAAGAGGAACCTTAGAAACCTTTTCCTCAAAAATCCATTGCCAATTATTTAACACTCTTGTTATCTTTAATGGAGACCCATGTGCAAAATTTGGAGCCATGGCCAATAAAATTTGCCATTCTGGGATGGTCTCGCAGCATACATTAATTTGTGCGTTAGTATAAAATGTGTATATTTTGTCAGGTCTTATCCCAGATAATTGTACTACTCGCTTAATAACCTTTAATAAAATTATTTAATAAAATTAATAAATTTAATAAAAATAAAAGGAGGCCCAGGAATCCCATTCTAAATACCACAAGTACTAGGTAAGGAATAAGGCTTTGTTCTGGTTGTGCCGGGAGGTTCACCCACTCTATCACACTGTCTCCTTGATGAAGGACTGCTGTGGGTGCCTCTTTTGTAGCAAAAACTGATATTTCCAAGGGTTTTTGAGTGACTCTTTCAACCACATTGGATAAAGCTAGTTCAACTTTTCTCAAAGCCTCTCGAGCTTCTTTTGTAAGCTGGCGTGGTGAATTTAAAACAGTGTCTCCTCTTAAAATGTCATATAGAGGTTGCAATTGATTGGTAGTTAAGCCTAACACTGGACGCATACATTGGTTATCTCCTATTAATTTTTGGAAATCATTTAAGGTGCTTAACTTCTCTGTTCTTAAAGAAAGCTTCTGTACTGTAAGTGCCTTAGGAAATACTTCATATCCTAAATATTGAAAAGGAGCATGTCTTTGAATTTTTTCTGTAGTGATATGAAGTTTGTAGTTTCTTAGTGTTTCTATGGTCTTTTGTAGATATGCTTCTAACATTTATTCCTCAGGTGCACACCCCAAAATATCATCCATATATTGTAACAATATTACTTTTGGAAATGCTTTTCTTACTGGAGTAAGAGCAGCAGCAACATACATTTGGCACATAGTAGGGCTATTTTTCTTTCCCCGTGGCAAAACTATCCATTCATATCTTTTATAAGGCTCAGCTAAATTAACGCTGGGCACTGAAAAGGCAAATCTTTTCATATCCTCCTTATCTAGAAAGATAGAATAGAAACAATCCTTAATGTTTATAACCCAAAGAGGCCATTTTCTAGGCAACTGAGTAGGAGATGGAAGTCCAGGCTGAAGAGTTCCTATAGTTTCCATCTATTCATTTACTTTTCTTAAATCAGTCAACGTCCTCCATTTTCCAGATTTCTTTTTTATAACAAATACTGGGGAATTCCAAGGACTTAGAGAAGGTTGTAAGTATCCTTGGTCAAGTTGCTCTTGCACGCTATCTACTAAGGCCTGAATTTTATCGCTTGTTAAGGGCCACTGTTCTACCCACACTGGTGTATCAGTTTTCCACTGAATAGAAACTGGTGAGAGTGCTGGCAGGCCTACAACAACAGCCCTGCCTAAAAAGCCGAAGTACTTAATTGTAATCCTATCTGCTATAAAATGTCTCTTCCCCACAGATTGATGGGGATTTTTTCAACCACAAAAGGAGTAAAAACTTCTGTTTCATTTTCAAACGTCCATTTCATAGGGGCA
Organism: Antechinus flavipes; assembly: GCF_016432865.1. Taxonomy (NCBI): domain Eukaryota; kingdom Metazoa; phylum Chordata; class Mammalia; order Dasyuromorphia; family Dasyuridae; genus Antechinus; species Antechinus flavipes. The sequence goes on along the minus strand of NC_067404.1, from coordinate 61,467,356 downwards.
GCACTAACTTCTGCTGCTATTGATCCTCCTACACCAGACATGTAGGTGTCTGACTTAGTCTTTGGTCAGTGACTGGGCCAGCTGGCACCTCTAATGACTGTACAATCTGCACCTGTGTCTACCAATCCTTCTAACGGTATTCCATTCACATAAATAGTGAGCATAGATAGGTCAGCTGTCACAGCTACAGTCTAAAATATTCCTAGACTCTGCTACTTTAAGTGAGAATCTGGACAACTATCATCAGATTGTCTATTAGGGGTATCTAACAGTAAGCCTGATGCTACTACTTCTCCTGATTGATAAATCACAGGTTGTCTACCTGTGTTAGTAACTGGGATATTAGCTACAAATTCTCCAGTTTCCCATATAAGTGTATGGATGAACACTGTTTTGTAAGCACTCTCAGGAGGTAAAATGGTCAAGCCTACTGTGCCTGGAGGCAAGGGATCCATAGGCCGGACAGGAACAGATTTCACCTCTCCAGGGGATATCTCAGTAGTCTCTACTGCATACAACTCTGTTTTTTCTAATTGCAGTCCCTTTTCCCCTTCTGATTGCCTTTTGGCTGATTGATTGTGTAATCTCTTTCTTCTATTTACCTCTTTAACTTCATTCTTATTTGTTTTGTGGTTTGATTTATCTAATTCTGAGAGTGCAAGGTTGAGATCTCCCACTATTATAGTTTTGCTGTCTATTTCTTCTTGCAACTCTCTTAACTTCTCCTTTAGGAATTTAGATGCTATACCACTTGGTACATATATGTTTAGTATTGATATTGCTTCACTGTCTATGCTACCTTTAGCACGATACAGTACCCTTCCTTATCTCTTTTAATTAGATCTGGTTTTGCTTTTGCCTGATCTGAGATCAGGTTTGCTATCCCTGATTTTTTTTTATTTCACCTGAAGCATAATAGATTCTGCTCCAACCTTTTACCTTTACTCTCTATGTATCACCCTGCTTTAAATATGTTTCCTGTAAACAACATATTGTAGGATTCTGACTTTTGATCTAGTCTGCTATCCACCTCCTCTTTATGGGAGAGTTCATCCCATTCACATTTATGGTTAAAACTACTAATTCTGTATTTCCTGCCATCTTATTATCCCTAGATTTTACTTTTCTTTTTCTTTCTACCCTTACCCCCCCTCCCCAGTATTAAACTCAGGGGTACCACTTGCCTCACACAGCTCTCCTTCTTTAGAATCCTTCCCACCCGCTTTGAGTCCCTCCCCATTTCTTATACCTTTCTCTTTTTTTCTGTATTCCCTTCTATTTAGCCTACTCTTTTCCTTTTCCCTTTTCCTCTCCCACTTTTTAATTAGGTAAGAAAAGTTCCTCTGTAAACCAAATATGTCTAATATTTTCTCTTTGGGCCAAATCTGATGAGCGTAAGATTCACAAAATATTCTTCCCCCTCCCTTAATTCCCTCAGATATGATAGGTTTCCTTTACCTCTTTGTGAAATGTAATTTCCCTCTCTTTACTTCCACTTTTCCCTTTTTCTGATACAATCTCCTTTCCACTTCTAATTCCTTTTTTTAAATATTATAACAGTAAAATCAAATTCACATTCTTTATGTATGCCTGTAACAAAAATACAGTTCTCAAGATTTCTTTTTATCTTTTTGTGCTTCTCTTGAGTCTTATATTTGGAGGTCAAATTTTTTGTTTAGTTCTCATTTTTTTCATTAGGAATAAATGGAATTCACCTGTTTCATAGAATGTCCACTTTCTTCCCTGGAAGAAAATGCTCAATTTAGCTGGGTAGTTTATTCTTGGCTGCATTCCAAGTTCTTTTGCCTTTTGGAATATCAGATTCCAAGCCCCTCAATTCTTTAATATGGAAGCTGTTAGATCTTGAGTGATCCTTATTGTGGCTCCTCGGTATTAGAATTGTTTTTTTTTTTTTTCTGGATGTTTATAATATTTTTCCTTAGTCTGATAATTCTGAAATTTAGCCACAATATTCCTTAGAGTTTTGATTTTAAGGTCCCTTTCAGTAGATGATAGATGAATTCTTTCAATGTCTATTTTACCACTCTGTTTCTATAACATCTGGGCAGTTCTCTTTGAAAATTTCTTGGAAAATAGTGTCTAGGCTCTTTTTTTCATCATGGTTTTCAGGGAGTCCAATAATCCTTAGATTATCTCTCCTACATCTATTTTCCAGGTCTGTTGTTTTTCCAAGTAGATAGTTAACATTTTTTTCTATTCTTTCATTTTTCTGGTTTTGCTTGACTGATTCTTGATGTTTCAACAAATCATTCATTTCCATTTGTTCAGTTCTGATTTTTAATGAGTTATTTTCTTCATTAATTTTTTTTTACTTCTTTTTGTATATGTCCAATTGAGTTTTTAAATGAGTTTTTTTTGTTGTTGTTTTTTTTTTTTTTTTTTTTTTTTTGCTCTATGGAATTTTTTTTCCATTTCACTAATTTTTTTAATGAGTTATTTTCTTTTTCCAATTCACAAATCCTACTTTCCTGGGAGTTCTTTATCTTTTCCAATTTGTAAATTCTGTTTCCCTGGGAGTTCTTTACCTTTTCCAATGCACATTTCAGGAAGTCATTTTCTTTTTCCACTTTATCAAATCTTTCTTTTAATGAGTTATATGTCTTTTCCATACTCTCTTGCAAAGCTTCTCTTTCCTTTCCCCATTTTTCTTCTAGCTCTTTTTAAAGATCTTTTATAATTCTCCTAGGAGAGCCTTATGTGATGGGGACTAGGTTATATCCCCTTTTGGGGTTTTGTCCGGAGACTGTCTACTATTAGTCTCCTCAGGGTTGGAAATCTGCTCTCTTTCTGTATAGAAGCTATCTATAGTTAGAGCTCACTTTGCTTTTTTAATCATTTTTTTAAAAGCCCTTGGAGTCTGCCTCCAGGGCAAGGAGGTTCTCAGCTTCTTCTACAGAACAGGGACAGATGGACAGTAGCTGTCTTGCAAATGGGCTGCAAAGAGCGACCAAGCTATGGGAGTGTGACTGCCCTGGGCAGAACTCTGCTATGCAGAAATGTGACTGCCTTGAGCAGAGCCCCAACCCTACCCCTTCCTGCTGTGCAGAAGTGTGACTGCTCTGGGCAGAGCCCTATGCTGCAGAATGTGGTTATGCAGCTGGGCTGTGGTCATGCTGAGTAGGTGTGGCCAGGTCTGTGAAACTCTGTTGTTTTGGGGTACACTCTACCTTTATTAGCATTTGTGTAACTTCTCTGCTGATCTACTGTTTTGCAACCAAAGTAGAGCAGCCTATGTGTGGTAGAGTCTTCCCGGCAAATTCTCCACCTGCAGAGACTGCACCCCGCCCCGCATCTGCTCAGCCTGTGCTTGCTTCCGCATTCTGCCTCCCTGCCTGTGTTGACCTCTTCCCGCCCAATCAAGACAGACTTTTTCTGGCGATCTTCTAGATTATCTTCAGCTGGTAATTTGTTGTGCTCCCAACATTCATGGATTCTACCAGTTAAGCACTATTGTAGAGGCTGAATTTAATAATCAGTAGTGAGGGTAGAAGGGAGCTCAGAATGAAGCATGTTTCCTCTCCACCATCTTGGCTCCACCCCCTACATCTAAGTCCTTTTCCTTTTTTTAATATCTCTTTTCGGATTCATGCCTATTAGTGGTATTGTTATGTCTAAAGGTATACATGATTTTATAGCCCTTTGATCAAGTCCACCATCCTAGGCCCTGGACTACCCTTGAGATGCCTCAAGAAAAGGAGGGAAGGGCTTAGTAGATACTGTGGAAATAAAATACTTCTTCCTTAGCTATAAGGGGTGAGATGCCTTTTCATACCAATAAATGCAAGACATAATCTTCACACCCAAGAACTAAAGGTGGCCTAACTATTCTTTTTATTTCAGAAGAGGGCATGAAAGGGGGTGGGCAGGGGGTGGAAACATGATCTCAGAAAGCCACTGAACTTGAAACTGTCAACAGACCACTAACTTTACCCCTAAGAACATAACACTTTCTGCCTATTGCTTCAGGATGGGCACATGATAAAGAAAAAAGTGGCTCTGTCACTGGACTCAGGTTTGTAGATCTCCACTGTAATCTATAATACTTTTTAAGAATTCATATCTTCTGAGCAATGGAGATGTAGGTCCTGAAAAACTCAGAGGCTTATTAACCTCTCCTCTTCCGGCCAGCTCAGCTAGCTGGCCACATAAAGTCATAAAGAAGTGGATCAGAAGTAGCCAACATCTCCCTGCTGGCTAGGCCTCCTCAACCCAGAAGCTGTGCACATTGGGACCAGGCCACCAGCAAGCCCAGAGTAGACCAATAATGAAAACACTGCAGTAGGGTTTGGAATCCAGTGGAAAGTGGGTCTGGAAAGGGTCAAAAAGGCCTTGCTGAGAGTTTGTGTGGCAGCCTGTTGGGATTTGGTGGCCCAATTGGGTCACCAATCTGGTGACCATCATACCTTTGGGGATAAGGTAAAAAAAAAAAAAAACAAGAGAGTGCACTATCTTTGTTTGAGATTGTGACCTTCATAATACAGGAAAGGAATAATGCTCAGTCCACCCCAGTGGAAACAAAGAGAAATATTCCTAGGTTTCATCTTTTTTTACTTTCTATACATGTATACAATTGTATTTCTGGCAGCTTCTTACTTGTCTTTCCAGTAATACTGTCCCCAGTGTCCAGATATATCTTCAATGCCAGCCAGCAAGTGATCCAAGAACTGAAAAAGAAGAAAGACTCTATACACGCAGCATGAAGGAGGAAATTAACTAACAGTCAAAGAAAGGAGACTCTACCTTAGAGGCATGAAAGAGCACAATGCTTCATATCATCATTATCACCCCACCACCACCACAATCACCATATCATCATCATTGTCATCACCCCACCAGGATCATTATCATTATAAATAGATACTTGTAGAACACCTGAAAGTTAGCAATGGACTTACATACATTGCAGCCTCACAACCACCCTTTCTCTCTTGCCTATTTCCAAGCCCTACCCTATTATAAGGAATAGATAAGAAAAAAAGATGGGAATCTAGCTGTCAAAGGAAACGGAGCTCTAAGGAGTCACTAATCATCTGCAAAAAAGCAGAAAACCAAAACAGAAATGCCAGTTAGGCCAAAGTCGTAAAAGGAACCACTGTTGATCCAACCAGTTGGAACTAACTCTGTAATCATAAATAAAGATGGCACTAATGGTCATCCTGTGAGCATTACAGATCCTCCATTCTAAATATCAATGTGCATTCTGATCAGCAACATAAAACCAAAACATCAGTTCATCCACTCAAAATACACTGAGAACCTACTGTGCCAGCATTCTACCTAAAGGACTATGAGGTAAGGGACACAGTCCTTGCTTTTCGGGTGCTTAGAATCGAGTTGAAGAAGCTCATATATAATTTCAACTAGAGAACAAAAATAAGTGCACAACTGTGTACCACAAACTTTAATAGCTTACACTGAGCTCTCAGACGGTCTCCTTGATGTCAAAACTGCCTCTACTAGTACAAACAGTACTAGAACTAAAACATCCCATGTCAGTCTCTTCCACATCACAACTCAAATTCACCTCATGTGATCTAGTCAATATATGATGTGATACCATGTTGTCATAGATTCCAAATGGAAAAAGTCATTAAAGGCCATTTTATCTAACCTGTCATTCCACAGAGGAAAGCCCTGAGCACCAGAGAAGTCTGATGATTTGTCCAGCATTACTCAATAGTCATGCCAAAGGTGGGACTCAAATCCAGGTCTTCTAACACAAAATCTAGTGCAATTCCATGCTTTCCCACTGCCACCCCTGCTACATCAAATAATGGATGTCTTTTTTTGGTCCTTCCTCCTCCTTCAGTTGCTGCATTAAATCCACTCCCCCAACCTCACTCCTGTGTGTCCTCTTCTCTCCACTCACACATTGGATTCCTATGTAATTCTCTGTATTTCATATATGCATGTACAGGCATTATTCTGAGAAGGAGTTCCAAAGGCAGCATGATATTACAAAGGAAAACAAGCTCTGATCTAGGCAATCACTAAGGTTTCTTCCAGCTCTGAATGGATGGCCCCATGTCCCCACCTTTCAATGGGTTCCCACCATCTGTATGATCAAATACAAACTCCTCTGGAATTTAAAGCCCTTTCCAATGTGTCTTCTACAAACCTTTCCAACTTGATTATGTATCACTGCACTTCAATCCACTACATTATTCCACAACAATCTATGGTCTTGCCAAAGTGTGCTGGTAGCTATCCCCAATGTGGTGTGCCATCTTCTGTCTCTGGAACTATCCATCTTCTGGTTCTCAATGTTCATTCAAGAATCAGCCCAGGTGCTATCTCATCTTGGTAGCCTTTCTGGCCCCAAGCCCGCAAAACAGTCTTTCTCCTCCTTCAAATTTTCCCAGCATGCTTTGTCTAGATCGCTCCTCAATGCTAATCATCCTCATTTCTATACATGTTGTGTTCCATCAAGGAAACACAAGATACCAGAAAGCATCCTTCTTTCATCCTTCATCTCTGTGGCTTCACAATAGAAGCAAAGTAGACCAGAAGTTAGAGCCAGCCTGTGAGGCAGGGAGACGTGAGTTTAAGTGCCATGTCTTCTGACAAATGCTAGCTGTGGGATTTAGCTGACCCCTGAGTCCCTCTCGCAACAATCTAAAGTGCTAAGTTGTAGAATATTTCTGGTTTGCACAGATGGAAGTAACATCCCATCTGGGAGGTGCCTACACCTATGAAATCACAGACTTGAAGAAAACCCTCCACCCTTCACTGGCCTCCTGCCTTTTATGAGCATGCACATCCCTCTTAAGGTCCTTTCTTAGCCTTTTTGTCCTAAAAATGCATATGTGTATAAGCATATATGGATGTGCGTATATGTATGTGTGTGTGTGTGTGTGCATGTGCACATGCACATACGTGCTGAGGGAAAGCAGAGGAAGAGAATGAACTTCAAGACAGGGTCACAGGATCAAATAATCATCAAAAAATACTAGAAGAAAAAGGAAACTCAGAAGTCAGCTAATCCAACCTCTCATTTCAGAGATAAGGAAACAAACTCAGAGGGGCCAAGTTACTTACCCAGGTTCACTAGTATCTGAGGCAGGATTTGAACTCAGGTCTTCCTTACTCTAACCATTGCCCCCCTAGTGTCTCAAAAGAGATCTGTGTCCATCATGAGACACAATCCATGACGTGGAATTCAGAATTTCATGTTGTACCCACTGAACTAGCTAGGCATCTTGAAGGAAATGAATCTGAAGCTTGACCCTGAAATGAGTAGTAATCACAAAGAACGATGGTTTTGCAACAGAGCTGGATTCAAATCCTGACTCTGTTACTTACTACCTCTTGTACCCCTGTGCAATTCACCTCACTTCACTGAACCTCACTTTCCTCATCTCTAAAATGAGAGGGCTGGATTCTTAGATGAGCTCTCCATCTATACAGATGACCTCTATAGCTTTACACATGAGGTCTAAGGTATTCTACCTACAGGAAATAATATAAACAGAGGCGTAGAGAATGAGAATAAATAGGATCATAGGGCAGAAACCACGAGATGGACTCGGAGGCCAAGGATCATATGAAGGAGTAAGAAGACAAAATGTTGGATTGGCATGGGGGCAATGGGTGGAAATGAACTGGCTGAAGTTCTTGAACACCAGTGGAAGAATTCAGGCATGATCCTAAGGGCAAATTTTTTACTTTTGGTTATAGGAAAATGCTTCTTTGCCCTAACCTTTTGTTTTGAAACTTTTTTTCAATTTTTATTTGGGGTAGGGAGGAGAGGGCACTGTGGACCTGAGATTTCACCAGTCTGAGAGATTCCCAGGACAGAATGCAAATGCATTTGCCTTTGACTCTCAGAGAGTTCCCTGGGCTACTGAGAGGTTCATTGATTTGCCTGTGGTCAGAAGGCTAGTGCCAAAGGCTGAACTGCTAAGCCAAACAGTCCTGGCTCCAGGGCCACATTCTAACCACTAAGCCATACTGCTTGTCAAAACTGCCATATGGCAAAGTAAGGATAAAAATGACGAGGGGTCGCATACAGACAAGGATACAGAAGACTAGGTCACATTAGATCTACTATGCCTATAAATAAAAATGACTTTGATTATATCAAGTCATGAGATCAGGGCCACAGACAATCATATTGCAAATTCATCCATTATCAAGCACTGTTCATAAAGCATTCACTGTGGACCAAGTAATGTGCTTAAGTCCTGGAGAGACGAAGCCTTCAAAGGTTCTGAATGGACCAAAATAACAGAATGCATTGGGCTGTCTTCTACGTAGAAGATGCCTGTATCTCCCATCTAATCACTTCTAGACATCATTAAGTAATCAGCTGTCCTAACATTGCTAGTTATCAGAATTATATTAGTGAGACTTAACACTTGCATGTGTTGGGAAATACTATTATAGGACTGAAAATATGTCTAAAAACCCCAAAGGCTTCTAAAGTCTTTGAATAGAAGTCAGAAGGCAAGCTTCACACGTTTCAAGGGTGAGGGATTCCCTCTAAACCCCCAGGCTCTGCTTCAACAACCCAAGGAGGTCCTGAACTCATTCTTTGTATTTGATAACAGATAACCCATCTCCTATAAAATTCCACACATGAAATCCAATTTCTTTGAGGAACTAAAGTTAACTGTCATATATTGCCTGGCCTGAATATTCCCCGACACTTTCCCTGGGTTCAAGAGCAGACATGAAGCACGTGATATGATGCCAGAATCTTTTGTTGTTATAAAATAGCTCGCTCAGACAGCATATTTTGTAATCTTATTGCTTTAACCTTTCACTCTGTAGACATTATTAATAGCACAGAATATCAGCTCTGCCAAAACTTAAACACATTAAATAAAGTTTTCCAATTACACAAGGGCTAGATGGGTCAGCCTATAAGTGGATGATATTCCAGAGCAAATAGGAAATGATATTGAACCTCAAATCACAAAGAAGTCAAGGCTACCAAACTTCGTTCCCAGCTCAGCATGGCTGCGATAAACCCTAATGCACACGGCTTGGAAGGGGAGTTCCCCAATTTTGCAGAGTACAAATGGACTCCTGATAACAGCCACCCCTTCAGGGGCCCAAGACTTTTCCTAAGAGGAAAAAATCCAAGCACTTAGAACTCTTAAGTTGCACAAATCACTTACTCGAATATGAATCTGTTCACTCACAGTTGGAGAAGTTTCTCTTCCTCTGGTCACGTCTAGTAAGTCAACAAGAGGTCGGATGGTCATTCCCTGCAACATGATAGCATTTCAGTAAAATATGAGGTTGTCGAGGACAGGAGCAGCTTCATGTGCACAAGATCTGCCCTCCAGCAGGCCTGCTCACTCACACCCTCTGAGCTCCAGCCACACTGATCCCACTGGCTTTGCCCTGGATCCAACATTCTACACGCTGGCACCATGTCTTTACACAGGCTCAACCCCATGCATAGATTCCACTTCCCTTCCCTCTGCCTCATAGAATCTCTACGTCCTTTCAGAACTAAGCTCAAGTACCATGAAGCCTTTCCTGATCCCTCCCAATTGTGAGCATCTTCTCCCCCAAATCACTTAGCATTTGCTTTATGTACAATTTTTGCTTAGCTATGCATGTATGGCTTTCTTCCCAAAGAATCAAATGGTCACTGAGGGTAGGTATTGTATGTCTTTTCCTTGGCATCCCTAGTAACTAGGATAGTGCCTGGCATATGGTAGATGCTTGACAAATGCTTCTTGTATTGAACTGTGTTGATTAGGCAGTTAATGCCCACTTGTAAAACTATTGAATACACAAAGTCAAACATCTTTCACATGAATTGCCATTTTGAATTCCACCCTTTGTTGTACTTTCTCAAGCAGCATGTATGGCTATATGTATGTATGTGTGAGAAAGAGGGAGAGGAGAGGAGAGGAGAGGAGAGGAGGAGGAGAGGAGAGGAGAGGAGAGGAGAGGAGAGGAGAGGAGAGGAGAGGAGAGGAGAGGAGAGGAGAGGAGAGGAGAGGAGAGGAGAGGAGAAGGGAGGAGAGGAGAAGGGAGGAGAGGGGAGGGAAGGGGAGGGGAGGGGAGGGGAAAGGAGGGGAGGGGAGAGGAGGGGAGAGGGGAGGGGAGGGGAAGGGGAGGGGAGAGGGGAAGGGGAGGGGAGAGGGGAGGGGAGAGGAGAGGAGAGGAGGGGAGAAGGGAGAGGAGGGGAGAAGGGAGAGGAGGGTATGTGTGTGTGAGAGTGTGTGTTTTAGCTGCACCTTGAACAGAACCCTGGATATAGTCATCAAATCCAAGGATGGCATTTGGGGAATGGTGAGGGCACAAATGAATAACATGGAAAAACCCTGAGGTCTTTTTCCCCGGAAACGATGACATGTTAAGATATGGGAAGTAAGAGAAACCCATGAAAATTTGGTAAATATGACCTGCAGTTTATAGGACAAATGGAAATAATGAGGGCTTGAGAATATCAAGTCTTCTATTGTGGTTCAGTCATTTTCAGTCATTTCTGACTCTGGAAACCCTTTTGGAACTTTTTTTGGCAAAGATACTGAATGCTTTGTCATTTCCTTCTCCAGCCCATTTTACAGACAAAGAAATGAAGGCATATAAGGTGAAGTAATTTGCCCAGGATCACACAGCAAGGAAGCATCTGAGGCCAGATATGAACTCAGAGAGAGGAGTCTTCCTGACTCAGCAGGATGGCATCCTGACACCAGGACTACTCCAGCACCACCCACTTGCCCCCAAGAGGCTTCTGTCCTGATTCAAATTCTACCAGGGATGTTAGCAGGCAGGTGATTTTGTCATGGAATGACTCCCCTAGACCAGGCACCATTTTGGGTGGCAGGAGTCCAGCCCTGTGGTTAAAGGGAACTCTCAGTATGGGGACTACTCCCATCAAAGCAGAGAAGGAACTCCTCTAGAACCAAGTCTTGGAGAACTGTTTGGGACCCTGGAAGACCAAGCAACTCCTCCAACCAACATGTGTCAAGTGTAAGGCTTGGCTGCAGCCTTCCTAACACTCTACTAGTCCTTGCACACTGCCTCTCACCTACAAACCTATCACTGTGGTGGACTCTCAAGGGAACTGCTACCAAAAAACCCCACGAACTTGCAATTTTAACAATCACATGGGTCCAAGCCAAATCGTTGCCCCCGAGTCTGGGTGGGCACCAACTCTAAGTGTGAAAATCAAACTTTCTCAAAAAAAGAATGACATTAGAAACAAATGAAGACTTAGAATTTGTGCTGAAATGGCCAGATTTTTATTGGCAGCAGGGGGGCAAGGGCAGGGGTGTTTTAAAGTCTCTTTTCCTGAGCTTCTTGTGATAAAGTAGAAAGGCTATGAGTCTGGTCTCTAAACTGATATTCTTAAAAACTGACTTCCTAAGGACATACGCCTGACTGTTCCTATGCAATACTAATGAGATGGCAGCTGTCCAAACAGAACTAGGCTACAGGATGAGGGGCCCGTGAATTACAGTGATAAAAGAGCTCAAGAGTTAGAGGACTTGCATTTCAGCCTAAATTCTGCCTCTGACTTCCTGTGTGACCTTAGCCAAGTCACTTTGGCTGACTGTAAAATAAGGGGGCTGAGCTGGATGAACCCTGGATGATGAATTTGTATGTATCTGTAAATACTGAAGAATTAGTCAAAAGTATCAAGTCAAAATAACCACATAGAAGTATTAGGACAGTGATTCTGAGTAACTTGCAGGGGAAGGTGGGAACATTCTTTCAATTATGAGACCCTACTAAAATCATTTTGCAATTTGGAAAATTATTATATGCTCTTTTATTGTGGGAACAGCTGATTGTTAATGATGGCTGTCAAGGGCAGCTATGAAAAGTGCTCATGGCTTGAGAGAGGGAATTGGTGGAATGAGGGTGGGAACCACAGCAGATCTTCAATGAACAAAAAATTCTATCAGAAATACATCAAAAAGATGATTTCTGCATACAAAAGATTCTCAAATTCTCCGGATTCAGTAACAGGCAACTCCGAATTCAGCCTCATTTTTATGTTGGATACCACTGCACTCTGATCAGCAGAGGGCATGAAATGCTGTCAGTGGAGGTGACCAGCATGCTCCCTTTGGGTCTGGTCTGTCTCAGTTGGAGGCCGAAGTCACGGATTTCATCTGGGGAGGGAGCGATCGGTACTCCTCATTTTTACAAATTGGGAAACTGAGAACAATCTCTGAGGTGACCAGTTGTGATGCTCATAGCATTCCTTTGAGGTACGAGTTACAAGTATTACAAGCTTATAGGTTCAATTGGTAGGGTCCTAAAAACATCTTTCTCTTGTTAAAAGTCCTCATTGTACAGATGAGGAAACTGAGGCCCAGAGAGATAAAGTAACTTTTTCAAAGTCACAGAGACATCAAGTGGCTGAGGCAGGACTTGAATCCAGGTCATCTGGCTCTAACCCTGGGGGGGTCAAGCTTCCTTCCCATTTTAGATGGGGAAACTGAGTCACAATTGCTGAATGATGAGTTAGCTTCACTGGGTTCCATGGGCAAAACCTATATCCCTAACTCCTTTGCACTATCTATTAGGACATTTGTCAGAAAGACAAGAAGGCAAACAGGAAGTTACATCACCCTCTAGAAAACATGGAACCTGTGATATTATCAGTCATATTGCCAGGTATATGAACTTCCCCCATTGAGGGCAGATCACAAGCAGCCTAGGTCTTAGTGAGGAAGCCCTAGAGAAGGGCCTGAGGTTCAGAGAGGAGAGACCGCCCAGGCTGAGGGGTCCGATGCCAAGCTTCCTTGTGAGCCCAGATCATCAGGTCATCTGAAGCCGGGCTCTCCTTACTCCAAGCTCAGTGTTCTCTGTACTATGGCACATTTGCCACTCCCTACTTTTCCTGTGGGGCTTCCCAGCCCCTGCATTTCAATCTTGGGTAAAACAAATCCTAGGAATACTTTAGCCACTAGATGGTGGTGGAATGACATGGCAGGCTTTCCGCCTCCACGCCCGCCTTCAGCTGCTGCCAGCTCTACCTCAAGGCCAGAGAAAAGAAAAGGAGAGCAAAGAGACAGCAGCACAAGAAGAACAGGGATTGGAATGCCTTTCTTTCAGTGTTCTCAGGTCAATTTTAAACAAAAGAGCAGCTCTTATTGATGACACGGGGGAGAGGGGAAGACCTGAGATTTCAGCCGGGTTGGGCTGGCCCAGCAGAGCCTCTCCATGGATAACATATGGATGTGATTAAAGTTGCAAACGGGGAGAAGTGGAGCACATGTAGGCTATTTCACAGGAAATGGAAATGAATTCTTGAAAATCACGTTATATTTCAAACCAGCATTCTTCTGTTAAAAGCATCTATTAAAGTGAAAGCTGGGTAAAGCTTAGTTAAATCAAATGTGATTTTCTGAAGGCTTAATTAAAACTGATTTTTAAATGTTGGAGCTTAACCAAAACCATTAACCAAAAATAAAAATGGGGGCTTTTCAGAGAAGATGAGTGCAGCTGCTAAGTGGCAGAGCCAGGTTGGGAGCCAGGTCTGCTGACTCAAAATACGAGTGAGCATTTCCATGGGGCACTGTGTTCTGGAAAGTACTTTGAAAACATCGAGTCATTTGACTGTCACAATAACCCCGGAAGGTGACTGCTATCATGCTCTTCATTTTATAGATGAGGAAACTGAGGCTGACAGAGGTTAAAAGATTTGCCCACAGTCACACTGCTAGCAGATGTCTGAGGCAGGCTTTGAACTCGAGGCTTGATGGATGCAAGGCTAGCACTCATGCCCCTGTGCCATCTAGATGCCCCCAGACGAGCGTTCTTCTCACTGAACTCGGTGGTCATGAAGTCTTTAAGTGGAAGGTTTGGGGGAAAGTTGCAAAACAATGTTGCTTGGCAAATGAGGAAGATCGCTGCCGTTCCTCCCAGATATTTAGAACAACAGGCACCGTCTCCACTCAAGTGGCTTGAGCTGAAAATGACGTAGGGAACACAACTTAGAAAGCCAGACAAGGCAGGCCTTGCAACAGTTTTGAGTGTATTCTGTGTTAGTTAGGTGGCAGGCACAATGGCTGGAGCATCAGGCCTGAGGTCAGGAACTTTCATCTTCTTAAGTTTCAGTCCAGACTCAGACACTTCCCAGCTGTATGACTCTGGGTAAGTCAATTTACCCTGTTGCCTCAGTTTCCTCATCTGTAAAATGAGCTGAAGAAGGAAACGGCAAAGCGCTCCAGTGTCTCACTGCCAAGAAAACCCCAAAAGGGGACAGAAGGATCAGCCATCATTGAAAACGACTGAAGAACAACAGCAAAACACAAGCCCTTGTTCCCACTCCCCCAACGCTGTGCACATATCTTTTGTTTGAAGAAATTGAAATGGAAAGTTTGACGGCTAGCCATACCATACAATTCCACAAGGCCCATAGCCTCCTGCTTTTTGACTGCAGAGACATGCCTAGAATGGGCTGGCGGGCCCCTGGGGCCCAAGTTTAGTGGATCTCAACACCACTATTCCAGTGTGAACCTGCTCCTTAGCCATGGCCATGCTTCTCTGCACCCTGGCCAGCTTCCCTGGCTGCCTCCTAGGCCCAGGGCATGAATTTCCTGACCCTTCTCCCAGGCTCCCCTAGCACCATACAACTGCCCCACAACACTAGCCAGTCTTTCAGCAGATAGAAACCTGTGGCCTCTTAGGCTTGCAAAAGCCTAAAGTGAGATACCCTGCCATTCACAGCCCCTGTGCCAGGTGCAAAAATTCCTAGCTATGTCTCTGCCTGGCAGATTCACTAATGAGTCAGAGCCACCTCAGATTTGTTAGTGCATATCTTAACAGGCTGTTTTCATATATGGCTCAGTCACCACCCTCTCCTTCCCCCCAAAAAATATATATTTACCTGTATAAAAACTGTGAAGAGGATCACCACCGTGGTTGCTGCAATGAAGAGCTTCTTCCGGGGAAAGTCAGGGAGGAGAAAAACGAGGGAGAAACAGATGGCCCCCCTCAATCCACCATAGGCGATAATGAACTGATCCTTTCTGGTGACAGTGTTCACGTGACATTTATTCACAAAGAAGGTCAGCACGAGGACACCTACATTTCCAAAGGGGAAGGAAGACGAGGGGAAACAAAGGTAAGCATAAACAGTAATGACAGCACCATAAGGAGACGTAACTCTGAATGACATGAAAACCACAGTAGGCCCCGAGGAATGGACCTTTCTTCTTTCAGCAGAGGCACTGTCCTAAGGCAGTGCAATGAAGGCACTTTGTCTACACTGCTCTGGACTATACTGTCAGAAAAGGTGACTGAACTATTGCTTAACTGGTTTTCTCTGTTACAAAGGAATCTTTAAAGTTAGGGGAGGATTGTGTTTCAATCGTGCCCAAGACTGTGATGCAAAAGCAAAAGCAATCAATGAAACTTATTTTTCAAGGGAGTATAGAAAATTAGTATTAAACTAAATGAGAATTGTAAGGATTTGTGATAAATAATTTAAAAGCTAAGACTAATTAAATTCTTCGAGGCTTTGCTCATGAGGTCACGGCATTTTTTCAAGCTGGAAAGGACCCTTAATATCCTCCCATTTCAAATCTAAGAAAACAGACACAGAGAAGTCAAGTAGTCACCCTAGGTGACACAGTCCAGGCCCTATTCATTTTACCACAATCTGCTGCCTCTCCCCATCAGAGGGTTTTCTTTAAGAGGCTTTCCTTGGTTTTTGGTTTTTTGCTTTGCTTTGCTCCAAAGTTTGAAAATACCCCTAGAATTATACATGGTATATCTCTTGGGGCTTGGAATGGGAATTCTGGGTAACTGCAAAAGAAGACACAAAAACCAAAGAAAATAGTTCCATCCATCCATTCTCAGAAAATCTGACAATCCACATCCTGACTCCTAGTATGGAGGCAGCCACCTCTAAAAACCTGGGATGCTATACGTTGAAGGTATTGAAAGAGAGAGGTACCTCTCCTCTCACTCAAGGCCCACGTTCCAGGACTCTAAATGTAGGCCTAAAAGGAAGGGACTCCTGCAATCTTACTCCCGCTCAGCCCTGCCTGGAAACACAGAAGCAAACTCTGTTCCAAGAGTGGTTTTGCAAGCTTACCTGTCATGTGGCTAACAAGATGGAGGAAAATCCATTTTTTCTGAGTCCCATTACTTCTCAAACCTCTCCAAAATAGGAATAATGCAGCAAAGATAAAGCAAAGTCAGCTGTCTCCATAACCCAGGACATCCAGAATCCAAAACATCAAAAAACAATTCCATGAACTGACTCTTTCTGACTTTGAGATCATTCAGTACCTCTCCCCTAGCTCCTATGCTACTGGCAGCAAGGCTACACTAGCAGAAGCAAAAGTACAAGCTTACATCAAAACGCACCCCCACCCCTTGGACCTCCTCCCTCTTTCCAGGGCCTTGGAGGCCCCAGCTTCAGGCTGTAGAATTTCAGCCTGACAGACTTCAGCAGACAACCAGCATGGCCACAGCCCTTCAGGAGCCTACAACTCTGTAGCGCCAGTCAACTCTGAATACCAGCACCACAAAGCTCCAAATTGTCGGTGCCAGGCCAAAGAACTAAGGAGCAGAGGGAGTAGGGTAGGATACCAGGAAAGAATACTCTATGTGTGTACGGGGTGAAGGTTTGGAGAGGTATATGTGTCTGAGGGAATGGGGTGGGCGTGCATGTGTTGGGGGGAAGTAGGTAGCATTCCACTAAGCCAGAAAGAATACACATCCAGCTAGGGCCAATCCTAACCACTCAAAAGTAACTTGAAGCAGAGATCTAGACCAGTGAACTATGAATTGCCAAGCATGACAGGAGGCTGAGACACTCTGAGATGCAACCGCCAAGGAAACCACAATCAGGACAGAGTCAGAAAGTGAGCAACAGGGGAGAGAAAAAAAAACAATTGAAATTATCAAAGCCTTCTGGAAGAATAAAATTCAAAGACCTAGAACCTAAGCGGATAATTCAACAAGAAAATCAGTAACAACAAAAATAAACATGGCTTCCAGATCTAGTAAATTAGTTCATGCATCTAGAAATCAATATTGCAAAATAAAGGAAAATGTCTCAACAGTTGATAATACAGAGGACTCTGTGGAAGCTGTGGAGAACATGGAACTTCAACATTATGTTTCTCCTGAATGATTTAAAACAGAAAAATGAATAATGACCACAGAATTTATGGCCTATGTTGCAAAAATCATTAGCAGAATAGAAAAACTGGAATCTTCAATGGTAAAACTTACCAAAGAAAGAAAAGAGAAAACAATAGATTGTGAATGCAAAGACAAAGGAAAGGAAATTTAAATAATGCAAGATTGTTCTCTACCCATTAGAAAATATAGGAGGGAATGGAACAATGTGTTCTAAAGAAGAGCAATGGAATTCAGGATGCAGCCCATGGTGACCTACTCTGCAAATCTGAGCTTAACCATACATGAAGAAAGGTGAACATTCTATAATAAAGAGCTATTTGAAACATTTTTATAAGAAAACTATAACTGAAAGTATTATTTGCTCCTCAAACACCCCAAGCAACATGCGCGCAGGAGAGATGGATAAATTCAGCCTACAACAACAACAAAGTGACAACAAAGAGACTCTAAATGTACAGAAAGAGACAGGGATGAAGGTAGATCTTACAGAGGTAAAGGTGAAGGTGGACAGGGATCATCATTGATAAAACCTGGCTTTTTGTGAAGTGATGCTTTTTGTGGGACTACATTACAAATGGGAGGGTACATGAAAGAGGAGAGGGGAGCATGAGGATATCGAGGAGCATGCAATGTGTCAGGGTCAAATCAAGGGCTAACAATGAGGGAAAGATGACTCCTGTGGTCTCAAAAGGAGAACTTTCAGGGGAGTGAGTGATGAGGAGGGGAGAAGCATTAAAAAGAGAAAAGGAAGGAGACCTTACTGTGGTGGTATGAGGGGACTATGCTGATTGTTCCTACAGGTAAAGAGCAATGGTCTGGAAAGAGAAATGAGGGCTTATGTTGGGTATGACCTGGGGGAATTTGGTGCTTGGAAAGTCTACATCTGGGAACGGAAGAGTTGGAACCTTTAGGGGCAATTGCACTTGGCGATTTGAAAAAATAAGGATCCAGGGACTTAATTTTTGAAGAAAATGTGGGGGGAGGAAAGGTAGCCAAGAGAGGGTAGAAATCAGTGGTGGGTTCAATAATCAAGGACATGATGCAGGAGGAGCCCTCCCATGGTGTATCTTACTGGACCTTGACATAGTAGAAAGCAAGATGGACCACAGAGGTTATAGGAGGACACTAGTTCAAAACCTTATTTACTTACTTCTCTTACCCCCTGAGTAACCTTTGCCAATTCATACCCTGCCTGAGCCTCAGTTCCTAGACTATAAAAATGAAAAGATGAAGACAGTCTCAAGGCTCCTTCCAAACACTGATATGCTGGTAAATGTTTAACAATTAGCTTTCCAAGGAGAAAAAAAAGTAGGCATAACACATTTAAGTCTAATCTGTATTATCATCATTTTATCCATTACTTTCTTAGGTCTAGACAACCAACAAAATGATAAATCAAGGCCTCATTTGCAGATTTCTGCAGTGTAAATGCCCACACTGAAAATTTAACAATCGGCTCACAAGTAAACTTTTGCTTCCAACTCTACATCTCTGAAAAAAAGATCTCCTTAACTGCCTCCACTTTGCCTTTCCCTATCATTAATCTTAAGATTCATGGTCTGACTGTGGAAGAGGAAGGAATTTATGACCTAAAAAGAACTAGAGATCATTATTGATCACAAAACAGAAAATTTTGATTATATCAAATTGAAAAGTTTTTGTACAAACAAAACTAATATAAACAAGATTAGAAGGGAAGCAAAAAACTGGGAAAACATTTTTACAGTTAAAGGTTCTGATGAAGGCCTCATTTCTATAAGAAATCAAGCCATTCTCCAATTGGTAAATGGTCAAAGGATAAACAGACAATTCTCAGATGAAGAAATTGAAACTATTTCTAGCCATATGAAAAGATGCTCCAAGTCATTATTAATCAGAGAAATGCAAATTGAGACAACTCTGAGATACCACTACACACCTGTCAGACTGGCTAGAATGACAGGGAAAGATAATGAGGAATGTTGGAGGGGATGTGGGAAAACAGGGACACTGATACATTGTTGGTGGAATTGTGAACACATCCAGCCATTCTGGAGAGCGATTTGGAACTATGCTCAAAAAGTTATCAAATTGTGCATACCCTTTGATCCAGCAGTGCTACTATTGGGCCTATATCCCAAAGAGATACTAAAGAAGGGAAAGGGACCTGTATGTGCAAGAATGTTTGTGACAGCCCTGTTTGTAGTGGCTAGAAGCTGGAAAATGAATGGATGCCCATCAATTGGAGAATGGCTGGGTAAATTGTGGTATATGAATGTTATGGAATATTATTGTTTTGTAAGGAATGACCAGCGGGATGAATACAGAGAGGACTGGTGAGACTTACATGAACTGATGCTAAGTGAAATGAACAGGACCAGGAGATCATTATATACCTCAATAACGATACTGTATGAGGATGTATTCTGATGGAAGTGGATCTCTTCAACAAAGCGATCTAACTCAGTTCCAACTAATCAATGATGGACAGAAGCAGCTACACCCAAAGAAAGGACACTGGGAAATGAATATAAACTGCTTGCATTTTTGTTTTTCTTCCCGGGTTATTTCTACCTTCTGAATCCAATTCTTCTTGTGCACAAGAGAACTGTTCGGTTCTGCCCACATATACTGTATCTAGGATATACTGTGACATATTTAACATGTATAGGACTGCTTGCCATCTAGGGGAGGGGGTGGAGGAAGGGAGGGAGGGGAAACGTCGGAACAGAAATGAGTGCAAGGGATAATGTTGTAAAAAATTACCCAGGCATGGGTTCTGTCAATAAAAAATTATAATTAATAAAAAAAGGAAAAAAATTCTGAAAAAAAAAAGATTCATGGGCTAAGGAGGTTTGTTTTGCTATTTCATTAAAAAGTGATTTTATTTTAAAACAACAACATAGACATTTTCCAACCTTGGGGAGGCTTTACATTTTGCCTTAGAAGAGCAGGAAAAGGATTCTATGAACCTGAATGACATGTAGCTGCTGGCTTTCCCGGTAATAAGCACCCTACACACATGTTAATGGCTAATCAAGCAGCCCAGCCTGCCTTATGGCTCCTCCTCACACACCTGGGCAATTTGTGTAATGTGCCTCTCCATCTCCACAGGGGAAGTGTCTCGGCTCGCTGCAAAGGCTAACGGTGCAATGATGACTATTTGTTGGGAAGGAAAGGGGAGGGAAACATATAAATGTCAAGCAAAGATGATGAACTATAAACAGAATGCCGAGAGAAGCTATAAATTGTACGTGAAAGAGGAGGCCCCGTTTAGCTTGTAATGAAGCAATGAGGTTTGCAGGCTTACATGGCATGGCGCACGTGGGCACTACCCTTGTCTGCAGTCACGGCCTCATATGAGACAAGTGATGTGGAACACCAAGGATCCTCCATCAAGAGCACTGAAAACATGGCTCTCCTTCTGTCTTTCAGTCTCAGTTTTACCGTCTGTCAAATGGAGAGGAGTGACTTTGGACTAAATGCTCTCTCGGGGCCTTTCCTGGCCATAGTCCTATAAACGTGGGTAGAGTCCTAGGAGAAAATCTCAAGGTAGGAATGAAATGAGGGTGTAGAGCTGTGTCTGTGGTTCAGGGCCCCAAGGTTGCCCTATTCTACAGTACAAGTAGAAGATTCTGGAATAACAGAACTAGCAAAGCTCTACCTTAGAAGTTATCTAGCCTAGACCTAGTCAGCATTATTCCCAACTCCTACTTTACACAGGAGTAAATCAAGATAAAGACAGGTGAAGTGACTGGGCCATGTTCATACAGGATGTTCATAGCAGAGCTCTCCTGACTTTATAGCCAGCAAGATCTCTTCTGACCTACTCTCTCCTTCAATGTCAATAGCACCAAACATCCATGATGATATCTGAAGGTGGAAAAAGCAAGATAGGAATACAGAAATCACTCAAAATACAAGGCCCATATTTCTTGCATACTGCCAACAAAGGCCAAGCACGAGAGAGTGGTAGTCTGTCCTTCAAGGGCAATACATACGTAGAGCCACGGTGACTGGCTGAGTGTACTTAAGAGGAGGAGGGCACTCAACTCACCCAATGACAATATAACATTAATATACTTCTAACAGCTGCCAGAGCCATAGACTTAGAGCTGGAAGAACCTTAGCCACCATTTGGTCTAATCAGAAGGAAACTGGTACCCAGAAAAATCTGAGTCTCACAGAGCTGGAACATGAACTCAGGTCCCCCAAATCCTGCTTGCTTGCCATCGCACTACTCATCCTCCCTTATTCCACTGCTCTGAATGTTCCCTCCACCAACAAAATCACTACTGGGCAAGGACTAGCCCCCAAAAAAGGTATCCCCCTGCAGCCAAGCTGCTGAGGAGCCTTTCATCACTCATCTCCTTTTACGACGGACCTGCAAAACTAAGGTCCACATAGGTAAATGCTAACTGACATGGACAGCAAGCTTATGCTTTCATGTAAATATTGACAACCAACTTCAGAGAAGAAAATATTGTAATTCTTGGCAAGAAAACAAGATTCAGATTTAGGAAGTCTATGATCATATCCTGGCTCTGTTACCTTTGGGAAGTCTGTAGAAGCCTAGAGGTCTCAGTTTTCGCCTCTGTCAAAAGAGAAAATTAAACTAAGATAACTTTTGAAGTACTTTCTAGCCTGAAATTTGTGATTCCGAGACCACATTGGAAAGATATGTCTAATTTAGCCCAAAGTTCACCTCATTTGGGTCATACAAAAATACTCGTGACTGGGTGGCCCTCAGTTGCAGAATGGCCAAATAAGTTATGGTATATGAATGTAATGGAATATTATTATACGATAAGAAATGATGAGCAGGCTGATCTCAGGAAGGTCTGGAGAAACTTACATGAACTCATGCTGAGTGAAGTGAGCAGAACTAGGAGATCACTATACATAAGAAGAAGATTATGTGAGGATCACCTGTCATGGCCTTGGCTCTTGTGAACCATGCAATGATTCAAGGCAATTCCAACAGACTTGGGATGAAAAATATCATCCATATCCAGAGAGAGAAGTATGGGGGCTAAATGTGGATCAAAACATACTATTTTTACCTTATTTGTTTGTTTTTTTCTTTTTCATGGTTTTCCCCCCCTTTGGTCTGAGTTTTCTTATATAACATGAATATGTTTAAAAGTTTTTTGTACATGTATAGGTTATATCAGATTGCTTGCTGTCTTGGATAGGGAGAGGTAAGGGAGAGAAAGAGAAAAAATTCACAATACAAAATCTTATAAAATGAATGTTGAAAACTATCTTTACATGTATTTGGAAAAAAATACTCATGGTCCCATACCTAATGCTCTCCACACGAGGCAGAAAGTGATGGTGAAACAAATGTATGGCCAATTCCACTCATGGTTCTCGCCAATGGTTGAAACCCCCAGGAAGATGAAGATAAGCGTATCACTCACACTGCTCCACATCTTCATAAAGTACTTGATGGTGGTATGAGACTTCTGGGAAATGTTGGCCTCTACATAGCGCTTCATACTCATGGCACAGGCAATGATGCTAGAGCAGAAAAAAACAGTACCATTAAGGGGAAAGGAGTGCACAAACTCTCTTTGGGCTGATGTCTAGTTTATTCTGGAACATGAGAAACATATCATCCCCTCTGACCCAGGGAATCTATCTAGAAGAATGACAAAAAGCCAAGTACTAAAATATACCAAAACATTCATAGCAGCTTTTATGTGGATCCAAAGATCTGGAAACATTTTATCCAGTGACTATAGTACTGTAGACAAAAAAAAAGAGAACTGTTGTTTTTGTTATTATTGTTCAATTGTGTCCCAACTCTTCATGACCTTGTATGGAGTTTTCTTGGCAAAGATACTGGAGTGGTTTGTCATTGTCTTCTCCAGTGGGTTAAGGAAAACAGAGTTGAAGTGGCTTAGCCAGAGTCACACAGCAAGTCAAAGAGGTTAAATAATTTGTCCATGACCACATAGCTGGTGAAAGTCTCAAGGTGAATCTGAATTTAAGTCTTCCTGATTCCAAGATTGAAAAAAGGAGTAAGACAAAACTGCATGTTGTCATCTTATTTAACTTATATACAGAGTACAACATGTGAAATGCCGGGCTAGATGAATCAAAACCTGGAATTAAGGTTGCCGGGAGAAATCTCAACAATCTCAGTTACACAGATGATACCACTGTGATGGCAGAAAGTGAAGAAGAATGAAGAAGTCTCTTGATGACAGTGATAAAGGAGAATGTACAAGATGGTTTGAAGTTTAACATAAAAAACTAAGCTCTTGGCAGGTGGTCCCATCACTTCCTGGCACATAAAGGAAAAGAAATAGAAGCAGTGTCAGATTTTATATTCTTGGACTCAAAGATCACTGCAGATGGTGATGGCAACCATGAAATTAAAGATGCTTGCTGCTTGGAAAGAAAGCTCTGGCAAATCTGGAGAGCATACTGAAAAGCAGAGCTGTCACCTTGACAATAAAGGTCTATATAGTCAAGACTATGGTTTTTCCAGTAGCAATATATGACTATAAGAGTTGGACTATGAGAAAAGCTGAGTGCCACAGAATCGGTGCTTTCAAATCATGGTGGTGGAAAAGACTTTTGAGAGTCCTTTGGACATCAAGAAGATCAAATCAGTCAATACTTAAAGAAATCAATTCAGGCTATTCACTGGAAGGTCAAATATTGAAGACAAAGCTTAAATACTTTGGCCACATAACAAGAACACAGGACTCGCTGAAAAAGACATCTGCTATTGAGAAAGGCCTAAGACAAAAGAAATAGTGGATGGCAAATTATGAGACGGATAGATAATGTCACAGAAATAATAAACAGGAACTTGGACAGACTTCAAGAGATAGTGAAGGATAGAAGGGCCTGAAATGCTATGGTCTACGGAGTCATAAAGAGTCAGCTACAATCAGACAAATTGAACAACAACCTCCTCACCCCAGGCCTTGTACTCTATCCACTGAGCAATGTAGCTGAACTCCCATAAACTATAATGGCCAATGTTAATCCCGAAGAAGGAATGATGAAGCACATCTCCTTATGTATTGTAAGGAGATAAGGGACAATATGAGCATAATGTGGCATATGCCATCACAAATGGTCACTACATTGGTTAGTTTTCCCTGTATGATTTTTTCATTATATGGAAAGGCTGAATTCATGATGGGGGGAGGGCAAAGAGGGAGAAATTAGTGTAAAACAAAAGGCATCAAGCCAACTTAACAACAACCATCACTGAGCTGTTCTACTTGCACTCTTACTTTCCATCCACTTTCTAGGTGATTAAATGTTTTGTCTCCTGAATCAGTGGCACTTTTTGACATCCTTTTGTGCAATGAGAACTACCTGACTATTTTAGCATCCTTAACTTCGCCTAATCTGTCGTCCTTAAAGCAGACTAGCGTTGACAAAGCCTAATCACTGGCTGGCAATAAATCAGTGAGAAGCAGGTGCTAAAGATGAGAAATCTATTTCCTGTGTTCTCCAAAGCACTGCTGTTTTATTAATGAAACCAATTTCTGAAGTGCGGGAAGCTTTTTAGTGGCTTACCCGTTTCACTCTGTTTTTCATTCATTCATATTCATATTTGAATCTGTCACCACTCAGTGCAGAGCTACTGCACACCAGAATTAATGGCCACGCGCTCACAGCCTCCAACTCTTTCCAAATAGCATGCTGCTTGGCTTAACCCATCAAGGTCTTGGCCTGTTGGGCAGCCATTTGTGGTCCCAGGGAAACCAGTCTGTTCTCTTCTGGCCCTCCTATTGAGCAGTCCTTTCTCAAGCTTCACTGATCATTTGAAAACACCTCTCGAGTTGCAAATGTAATTCTTGGACAGCAAATTTTTCCAGCTGTCTTTCATACCCAAAGCCATGTAGGGTTGGACAACTCTACCAGGCAATTGGGCACTTTTCCAAAGGCCTTGTGGCAGGAGCAGGACCCTGAGGAAGCATAACAAATCTATATGTATTTCTTCCCTTCTCAGAACAGAAAACAAGGAAGGAGAGATGGTGACCATCTACAGACTGTGCCTATGAAGCCACTTCAGAAGGAGGCTTTTTTCCAATCTCAAGAGTCACTATTAAAAATGCAGACCCTCTTGAATAGGCATAGAGGCACTGTGGGAGAGAGGGAGGAAGACAGAAGAACATCATGAAGAGAGGGGAAGTGAGTGGGAGGAGGAAGCTTATTTCACAATTTTGTTGAGAACTGGTCCTGGCCATATCACTCAAAATGGAGACCATGTCATCTTAGGCATACAAGACCTTACCTGTGCTGGTTCAATCCAAGAAGAGACAAATGGAGAAGAGATGTAGCTTGCATAGTAGCCACTAGTAGCTAGAAATAGCAGACCCACAAGAGTTTTGTACCAGTGATAATTTGAGAACAGTCTAGACTATTCTCTAGCAATGCCCTCCTTCAAGGGCATTGTCCACAGGAGTCAGGATGAATCTAAAAGAACCCTGGGATCAGTAAGATGTATAGTGAGTAAGGGAACCACTGGATACCTATAGGGTGGGAACCAGGGCTCTGATTAAACTAATATAGGGAACTTCTGAAGGAGGAAAGTCCCTCTCCCAATGCAGCTCAGAAACTTCTCTGCAAGTACAAACTTGGAAAGTCACCTAAGTGATTTGCCCACACTGGCCCAGCCAAAATGCTTCAATAGTGGGACTGACCACCTCCATTCCCCCTTTAACACAATGCAATACAATGCCTTGGAGAACAAATTCCAATTGTTCTATCACTATCTGGCTCCTCCATTGAAGACAAGGCTGGCCCATTTGCTGTTCCCCATGAAGGACATTCCACGTCCCACCCTTGCGGTTTGACAATACATTCCAGGAAGCTGCTTCACCTCACCTCCCACTCACAGTCTTCCCAGCCTCCTTCAAGGTTCAGCTCAATGCCACCAATCCCACAAGACCTTTCCAGATGCCTCCCATGGTTATTGAAGCCATCAAAATGACCTTATACTTATTCAGCATATACTTTGTATTTATTTGTACAAATGTTGCCCGCCCTCCATAGAACATAAGTTCTTTAAGGGAAAGATCTGTTTTGTTCCTGCCTGCATATACCTGGTGCCCAGCACAATGCCTGGTACACAATCACTATACTTATAAATGCTTGTCAAACTGAGATGGAGTTCTTGTTGAGCAATTTTCAGAAGGCGGAGTAAGAAATACACAGTGCCTTGTTTCTGTGCCAACATTGGCTTGTGCTTTGCAGGTGTCCAAAATCTGAGAAGGTTATAAGCTTTTAGAAGCACAGGGGATTCTCCTCACTCCCATCAAAGCAATGGAACCCATCTCTGACTTAGGAGATGAATCTTAAAAAGTTGTTTGTTGCTTGAAACAGAGCTTAATTTGTCCAAATTCAAATGACTAGTACATATTAGAGGTGACATATAGACTCTGGTCTTCTCCACAGCCAGAACTCTATCCACTGAATTAGGTCAAATCCTTTGCAGGTTTTACATATTCCAAAATCATGTTCTTTTCTTTGGATTAAACCAAAGAATCAGAGTAGGGAAGGATTTCTGGGAGCATCCAGGCAACTCATGCCTAAGCAATAATGCCTTCAAATACTTTACGATAAATATCCTGTCCCTTGTTTGTCTTCTCCTCTCCAGGTGAAATATGCCCAGAGCCTTTAAATGAATTCCCTAAGTCATGGACTTCCCAATTATCCTCCTCTGGACACCAACTCATTAACAGCTTTAAACAGCAGATCCCTGAACTGAACACAGAGCTCCAAATGTGGCCTACACCACACCAGAAGAACCAGAGCAGGGCACTAGTATCCTGCCTTTGTTCTTTCTGTGATTAGGAGAAGGCTGTAGGTTAAGATATTCCTAGGATACTGCCTCACTGTGAAACAAAACTTTTTGCTTCTATGACATAAATGAATTTGATCTTCTCTGGAAGGAAGAAGAACAAAACAACAGAAGCCCATCCTTTTGATAGAAGAAAAAACAACAACAATGTACACTGTGACCTTTTCTAGTGACTATTTTAAGTTCCTCTGAAGGTATAAATGCCAAGTCCTCCTTAGCCTAGGAATTCAGTATGGTAGCCAATGTGTATTGCCTTCTTTGTTAAATTTTGCTCATCTCCTGAGACATCAAAAGAGTTGCCTCTTCTGTCTTTGATATAAAGCGTTGCTTCTTTGTCCTTTAAATAGATTGGGATTTCTTCCAGCTATGAAGAGTGTTTCTTGATCAGATTCAGTGGTACAGGCCAGTTTTTTTAATCACTTTTTCCCTTTAGGCTCAGCAACTTGAAGTAGGTGAACTTCTTTCCAAAGTGTGATCAGTGACCATCTGTTTCCAATCTGTCACTGACTTTTCACCTCTGTGTAGAATGGACAAGTTGTGAATGAGAAACGCAAGTTCCTATTATGACGGTGGGTATCTCAGCAGCAGCAAAACTAATCTGACTCCACAGACCATCCATTCTATATTTATTATTTTTTCAATCAATAAGCACTTATTAAATACTTATCATGGGCTGAACACTGTGCTCAGCATGTTACATACAAATACAAAGTATAAAACAATTATTCTTTGCATTCATATTGCTTAAAATTAATTTTTTTTCCAATTTTCAAGCATTTATTTTTCTCCCTCCTATCTTGCTAGATCCCACCCACACAAAAAGAGATACAAAAACCAGGTAGTAAATATGTATAATCAAGCAAAACAAATTCCCATCTTCATCATGTCCCAAAAATGTACATCATATTCTGCACCTGGAATTCATCACTTCATTTTTAGAAGGTGGGTAGCATGCTTTATCATTAGATCTCTGGAATTGTGGCTGATCATCCCAATGACTGGAGATCTTGAGTCTTTCAGAATTTTTTTTTTTACACCATATCCATGCTCTAGTACAAACTGTTCTGACTTCACTCTGCACTAATTCATAAAGTCTTCCCAGGTTTCACTAAAACCATTTTATTTTCTTATAGCACAAGAAGATTCCATTACATCCATATGCCATAACTAGTTTAGATATTTTCCAACTGAAGAGTTAACTCCTTACTTTCCAGTTCTTTGTTACTATAAAAAGAGCTACTATAAACTTTTTGTAGATTTGGTTCCTTTCCCCCTTTCTGAGGTCTCTTTGAGGGCATAGGCCTACTAGTGATATCACTGGGTCAAAGGACATGCCCTATAACTATGGAGACAATGTTCCAAATTACTTTTCAAAATGGCTGAACCAATTCACAGCTCCTCCAACAGTACATCAATGTGCCCATTTCCTCTCAGTCCTTCCAACATTGGTCATTTTTATTTTTGTCTCATATCTATTCTTCAGTACTTCTGACACTTTGAAGATCTGTGATTTTGTCATCATGGGGCCTACGCAGACAAAGGTCACTCTTCTCTTTACCTGCTTCCTCATGCAGCTATTGCTGCTGCTTCTACTACAGTGTTACAGCTCTTGTTCAGTGAAAAAGCCCACAAGGTTTTTTTTATTAGTCAGGCCCACAGAACTTATCCGTTTACACCCACATCCATGAGTAAGCCGTGCAAATTACCCTGAGGGTCCAGAAAACCTCCAAAAATACACTAAAAATACCAGAAAGGAAAAAGACACAGCTAGTCATGCTACTATCAGCCTTTCAAATACCTAACAAATCAGCTAGCAATGAAACCCTCTAAAAATAATCCAAGCACCATAAGGACTTTGGGAGTTTCCATCTAGTATATCATACAGATGGTGATACTAAAGCCTTCCAGAGGTTAGAGGTTTTATCACAACAACTTTGCAAAGTAGAGAGTTCAAATACTATCATTATATACAGATACAAAAACTAGAGCTCAGAAATTATCAGGAAAAATAAGACAGAGAAGTAGTGGGCTGTGGATATGGAGAGAAACAAACATTTTCAAACATGGATTTTCTTCTTTCTTTGTTTTCCCCCCTATCAACTCTACTTATACAAGGAAGGGTTCCTGGAGGGGGAAAGGGAAGAAGAATACAAGAATCTCTGGGAAGTAATAGTGACATATAAAAGAAAAGCACACAGTTAAACCTCAGGTTTTTAAAATATTGGCTAGTCACAAAGCAAGATCAAGGGACAACGAACGAAGAGTCCAAGTACTCAACTAGCATTCATGCAATATTCTGAGATCTCTAGGAAAGACTTCTCCACCTTAAGTGGACCTCCTTCAGATAAGCTAAGGGAGGCCTGGACAAGAGCTCCAGAGTTGTATAAGATGAGAAGGTGTAAAGAGGCCAGGATCTGCACAGCCAAAGGCCACCTGCCACAAAGACTTGTAGTGTAACCTCTGGCAGTTACTTCCCCTCTCTGTGACTCAGCTTCACCATCTGTAAAATGAAATACACACTTCCTCTAGTCACTAGTTCGCTGTGTTTTTATGATATCCCAGTGATATCATATGAGGAAAATGCTTTATAGATTTCCATGTCCTACATATGTGACATTTATATAAAATACCGTTATTATTATCCAACTTAATAAGACCATGGGTCCATCAAAGTATTGAAATTTGAGCTCCCTAAATAATGGCTTTAGAATACCACAAGGATGAATCAGAGGGAAATGCCCAAGATCTGAAAGCAAACCACAAGGAAGGCCTGAGTCCTGTCCCTAAGAAGTTAACCTCACAGGTAGATGCAACAGGATGGTCCAAACAGCATAAGGTCCTAGAGAGCTACAGCCAATAAGAACTTCCATGGGTTACTTTGTGAGCTCCTCCACACCAAATGGGAGAGTGCATCTTGTAAAATGTCATGGGACTCATGAGCCTCAAACTCCATTTCTTCTAGATTAAGTTAACTTGGACATCACAGCCTGCACTCACTTGGAGAAAGTCTCAAAGCAAAAGGCTGGGTGCCAGGGAAATCAGCAGCCATAGTTCCTAAGGACATCAACTGCAAACTGCATGAAGCTAAATATGGTTCCTGACAGGTCAGCACCTGCCATGCACTAATCTGGAGAGCTTCTCAGCTCCTTGATAAAGTTCCCTGGCTCTCCCTCCTTCATTCCATTCTCCTTCACTATCAGAGATCACTCTCCACCAAGTGCCTAACATGGTAGACAATTTTTTTTATTTATCAGACACTATGACCTTTAACTCCCCTACTTCTTTTTTATTCTTTCCACATTCACTATGAGATTTCAAAATCTCATTTCACCCTTCATTGAAAATTAGAAAATTATGCTATTTTTAAAAGCACAAAACCATTTTAGTTGAATTGTAAAAGTATACAGAGGTTAAGGAAATCTAACATTTATAAACATCTTACTTTATAAGTGATGTCTTAAGAGATTTGAACAATGTATTCCCTCTTCACATTACTTAAATAAGTGACACATTAATGTCACCTCAAGTTGTAAGCTTCTAGACTACAGACAACACATCTAATCCAATTCTTTTCATAGAGTATCTAGTACAGTAAGTTACAGGACTGCAGAATCAATGAACTAATCAATCAACAAGAATTTATTAAGTCAGCCTTTCATATCCACCAGGCATTGTACTCAATGGTAACATACAAAGAAGAGTAGAAACAGTCAGTCCCAAGATTCAAGGACCTCAAGGTCTGCTGAATACAACACACAAACAACAATGTACATAAGAGAGAGATACAGAACAGATGGCAGGCACTATCAGAGGGAAGGCTGGGAAGCCAGGGAAAGACCTCTTACAGAAAGTGGGATTTGAGCTGAATCTTAGAGGAAGCCAGGGAAACTCAGAGGCAGGGATAAAGAAGCTGTCCATCGAAGCAGCTACACCCAAAGAAAGAATACTGGGAAATGAATGTAAACTATTTGCATTTTTGTTTTTCTTCCCGGGTTATTTTTACCTTCTGAATCCAATTCTCCCTGTGCAACAAGAGAACTGTTCGGTTCTGCAAACATATATTGTATCTAGGATATACTGCAACATATCTAACATATATAGGACTGCTTGCCATCTAGGGGAGGGGGTGGAGGGAGGGAGAGGAAAAATCGGAACAGAAGCGAGTGCAAGGGATAATGTTGTAAAAAAAAATTACCCTGGCATAGGTTCTGTCAATAAAAAGTTATTATAAAAAAAATTTTTTTAAAGAAGCTGTCCATCCCAGGCTGCGGGGAAAAGATGGTGGAAGATGAACAGTATCTTGCAAAGAAATAGCAAATAGGCCAGTGTAGATGGATCTTAGAATTTGTGGAGAGTAAAACATAGGAAGACCAGTTAAAGGATATGATACTGGTGATGATCCAGAAGAGGAGGAGAAGGAAAGGAGAGAGCAGAGCCACAAAAACCCTGAGAGGTCAGATTATCCAGGTAAAGAAGGTTATAGCCATAGTCATATGTTGTAAAGAAGTGCAAAAAGAAGAGGACTGAGAAAAGGACATTAGATTTGGTAAATGCATTTAAAGCATCATAAAGAATTAGACTGAGGCCAGAAGTCAAATTAAAGCAGATCTAGAAGAGAATCAACAGAGAGAAAGTATAAATACTTACTCTAGACAGATTTGTCAGGAATTGTGAAGAGAAAAGAAGAGAAATATGGGACTCTGACTACTGGAGATGATGGGATCAAGTGAGGGGTTTTTTTTAAGATGGAGAAGTCTTGGGCATATTTGGAGGCAGCATCTGAAGAGCCAGTATACTAAGAAGGGATTAAAGATAAGAGAGAAAGTGGGGATGACCAAGGTAGTATCAAACTGCTGGAGATTTCAGCAGAGGAACAGATGAAGGTTGTATGCAGAGGAGTTTGCCTAGGGAAGGAGAGGAGCCATCTCTTTATTCAAGATCAGAATGGAGGAGGAGATGGGAGGAGAAGAGTCTGGATGAGACGTGATGAGGAGATTCTTGGCAAACACCCTCAATTGCTTTTCCATGACGTCTTCAAATCTTTTCCAGACAAGGTCTTCAAAAGAGAACACAGGAGAGGGGTGCTGTGGAAGGTAGGAGGAAAGAGAATGTTTGGAGCAGTGACAGAGGGTGGGGGTGGGAGAGTAAACTGAGTAAGGAGGAATAGAAAGATTGCTGCAGTAGATTAGATTATATATTAGGTAAAGTCAATTTGTGCTAAGTCCAGCCAGCAAAGTGTCATGGTATCTTCCAGTTATAAAAACAAAGAAGGCACATGGTGAGAGTAATTTAGGGCTGGGATTGAAGTGTAGTAATTAGGATGTAGGTAAACTGGTTCACCAAAGGCTGGAGATGGACAAGAGAGGAGAGTTTAGCAGGGATGATTGCCTGGGAAAAGAACTGGGAGGATGAAGGAACTAAAGGTCACAATGAAGTCAAAGAAGAGGGTTAGGGATTAGAAGGCATGAGGAAAGATGGACTGTTTAAAAAAGGATAATAACATAAAAGAATTTCAGAGTTCTTAAACACCCAAGAGTAACACCTGTGTGATGGTAAAATCAAGGGTATGACCATTTCTGTGTGGAGCTGAGGAGGGGTAGACATGAAAGCCATGAGGAATGGATGCACTGAGAAACTGAAAAGTTAAGATTAATTGAGGGAGCACTGATATTCAAGCAAAAATCTTCTAGTACAAAGGTAGGAAGTAAGGAAGAGAGACTGTGAGTCAGGAACCCAGAAAAAAAAAGAATATCCTGCAAGCTGCTAGATAATGGTCACAGCAATCTAGCTTGGGTGATAAATCCTATGCCATAGATCTCAAAGAAGGAGAGGTTGTTCAGTGATAATGGTGGATGTAGAGTCTAGAAGTAGCATTAAAGAGCAAGGCATATTCTAACTATCCAACATCAACCAATGAGTCAGCAGGTATTACTGCAAGTTTAGCCAGTACTAGAAATGGCAGAGAGGGAAGCAATATCATCAGGAGGGAGCCAATCTCAATGAATACCAGAAGAAGGAAAAAGTTTAAGTTGGCAGCAAACTTGTCCATTATGGAGCAAGCATTCCAAAAGGCATGGTAAAAGGAGCAGACAGATGTGGAATGGGATGTGAGGATGGGGGCACCAGTTGGTTGGGAAGGTGAATTGAAATAAAAAAGCAGACAGTTGGAGATGGGCAAGTTGCTTTATATATCAGCAGTTGGGGAGACAGAAGTGTAAAGGGTTAAGATAATGCTAACTGTTAAGGAGAGAGTATGGGCAGAATGCTGGTGCTTGGAAAGAGGATCACTGAAGAAGAAACACAGATTATTCAATATCCTCCATCAAGGTCCAACTCAGAAGCCATACAGTATATCCCCAATCTCATCACGAATTCCCCATACAGTTTACCTGACAGTCATCTAGCCTTTGCATGAAGACCTCCAGTAATGTAGAACCCAGTACCCTTCATAGCAGGCTATTCCATTTGGGGAAAATGTGAAAAAGTTTTTCTATCAAATTTCTCATGTGTTTGGAACCCAAGAAGTCATGAAAGAATGCTCCCAATTACCAACAATAAGAAAAATGCAAATCAAAACAACCCCAAGGTTTCTAATTAGCAAAGATAAAAAAAATGGGTTCAGTCAATTTGAGAAATCTAGTGGGAAGATAGGCATACTGGTACATTGTTGATAGAGATGTGAATCAATAAAACTACTTTAGAAAGCAATATAGAACTATGCAAAAACATAACTAAAATGGCCATATCCTTTGACCTAGAGATTCTGCTCCAAGTTTGATAACTCCAAGCGTGGAAAAAAAGATTCCTATATACATCCAAATATTTTTAGCAGCACTTTCTGTGGTAGCAAAGAACTGGAAACAAAGTAGATGCCCATCAATTGGAGAATGGCTAAACAAATTGTGCTGTGTGAAATGAATAGAATATTACTGTGATATAGGAAAATGATGATCAGAGAGGAATGTGTAAAAATTTACATAATCTGATACAAAGTGAAATATGTAAAGGCAAAAAACCCCAATCTATATGACAAAAAGAAAGACTAGGTATGAAACATTCAAATGTGAATGCTGCAAAATCACAAAAGTAAAAATGTGAATGAGCCCCCCAATTCTACCTCACTTATAGAAATGAGAGTC
The DNA here is from genome assembly GCF_016432865.1 of Antechinus flavipes. Lineage (NCBI taxonomy): Eukaryota > Metazoa > Chordata > Mammalia > Dasyuromorphia > Dasyuridae > Antechinus > Antechinus flavipes. Next base: position 61,433,297 of record NC_067404.1, on the reverse strand, counting down.
CAGAGAATGGAAAATTACATATATTTTCAGATTTCTTTCAATCTATTGATCAGCTTTACTGATTTTTTTCTCTTCTTTTTTTTCTTTTTCTTAAAAAAAATTAGTTATATGGAATGGCTCACTGAGAAAGGGGAAAGAAGGGGGATAATGAGAGAGATTCTGGTGGTATAAAAAAGACCCAAATCAATAAAATTTATTTTTTAAAAGGGTAAGCTGATTTTAAATGGTTTTTAAAAGGTTAAAAATATAAAGATACGAATAGGCAAAAAACAGAATTCAGATACTCTTATTTCCTCTTTGTATGATGAAAAGGCAGGAGGACATAGAGTACATCGAGCAGATAGAATCCCACAATCATGAAATTTCAAAGTGGGAGCCAAAAAAAAAAATGAAAGGCTCTCCATTAAGATAGAAAAACAAATTCACCTTAGGGTTATTTTCATTTTAATTTATGCCAGTGTTTCCTTTTTATTTTTTCTTTTTCTCAACTGTACATAAAGATAGTTTTCAACATTCATTTTTATAAGACTTGGTGTTCCAAATTTTTCTCCCTTCCTCCCTTATCTCCCCCATCCCCAAGGGAGCAAGCAATCTAACATAGGTTAAATATGTACTACCCTTTTAAAGATATTTCCATATTTGTCATGAAAATGACAGACCAAAAAAGGAAAAAAACATGTGTCTCTTTGTTTTAAGTTTTTCTTCTCTCCAGTCTAGCCTTCAGACAGCTTCTAAAATAAATTTCCTAAAGCATGGGTCTAACTATGTCACTCCTCCACTTAAAAAACTTTCAATAATTCCCTGTCAATTGTTACATAAAATGCAGACTCCTCAGCCCAGCATATAAGGCCCTCCACAGTTGAACACAAGTGCCCTTCTCTGCCTTCTGACACAGTGACCCACCTCCAGGCATTTATGCAGATCACCCTATATCCCTAAAACACTCCTTTATCATATGAGACTGTCAAAACCCTTTTCTTCCTTCATGGACTAAGTCACATGTTAGTCTCTACATAAAGTATTCACAGTGCCCCACCCACCCACCCAAAAGCTCTCTCTCATTCTCAGATTTTTCTAAAGCTTTTTACCCGGATCACTTCTTTCTCTCTACCATGCTATACTTATCATTATACTTATGTTTTCAGGTATGTGCATATGTGGGCATGGGCATGTGTGGTGTGCGTGACTAGTGTGTGTATATGTGTGGTATATGCAGGATGCATATTGTTGTTTATTGTGGATTGTGTGTGTAAAAGTGGTGTGTGTACATGTTTGGTGTTTGTATGTAGAATTTGCCTGTGTTTGTATATGTATGTGTAAGGGGTATGTTTTGTGTAGTATATGTCTGTCTGGGGTATATATGTTTGGTGTGTTATATATGTGAGTTGTATACCTATGTGCGCATGGGGGTGTGAGTGTACAAGTGTGAGCACATGTGTAGGGCCCATACATGTGTGTGTACCCCACCCCAGGAGATCTTTCAAGTCAAGGATTCATTTTTTTCACCTCTGATTCCCTGGAGCCCAGCACAGCACTTTGCACAGAGAACACTTAATTAATGAAAGTTTGTTTTGGTGAATTAATAACCAACCAAAACTTGATGAAACAAAAGAATTCAATTTTCAATGAGAAAAACAATATATGCAGGATGTGCAGAGAATGTCACCCTTTTGTCTTATTGTACTGAAGCAAAAACAAAATCAAGGCCTGTTCCAGTCATGTGGCTGCAACATTCCTGCAGCCATTCTCCCCTTTGCCTTTGAAATGTAATTGCATTTTATTATTTGATGGGATTTAATGTTCTGTAACAGTTACAAATTTATCAGCCTTCCTCTGTCCTTATCATCCCAACAGTACAAGTCCTTTCCAAAGAGCAAGATGGTGTTAGCTTATTTCCCTTTCTGGGAATGACCTTAGCTTCTACACCCTGCTGCCCCCCAGCCCATTCCAAAACAAAGTGTGACTGGGAAACAGGTTAAAGCACTCATAGGTGATAGGGATTTGGAGGATCTGAGGCATTTTCAGAAACTAAGAGTGCCTCTTATCTGCTTGAGACCATTTGCAAAGAGTTTTGCCTGAAAGGAGGAGCTAGCCTTTCTGTCCTGGTTCTCCATGTTTCTAGATGTATATATGAGTCAAGGGAAAACTGCCTGCTTTTAGACAAAGGACCAAGGTTCTTCTCCATTGCAATCAGGGAGCCGAAGGCCCACAAACTCCCCTATTGTCCAAAAGTAACATAAGGCTCAACAAATCCCCCTGACGTAACTCTAGAATCTTTTCTTTACAAGAAGCGGTTGGATGTGCTCACCGGCCAATTCAGTTTCCATTTCACTGAGTCATTTATGTGTAGTTGAAGAAGGGGTAATGGGAATATAAAATGTTGATCTTTACATTGATCTGGACTCTTCTAATCTTGTGCTGACCTGAAGTCAATAAATTTCATTTGAAATATACTGGTGCTCTCCTAATCTAAACTTAGAGAGAAAATGAAGACCAAAAAAAAGAGTTCATCATGAAGCAGCACAGTATGGTGAAAAGAACACAGGAGGGAATAAGCAAAACACTCACCGGCCACATATGACCCTGCGCAATTCCCGCTGCTTCTCTGAACATCAACCTCATTACATCTAGAAAATGGAAATCATAAGGCCTCTAATACCCCTCTCACCAGATTGTTTTAAGGAAAAAAATTACAAAATAAATCTAACACAACTGGGGAGGGAGAGAGGGGCTCGAGCCAATGGCATTAGAAAAGAGATATCCCTAACTCCTTAGAGTCACCCCCTAGAAACCTGAGGGGAAAATGTAGCAGACTGGCTCTGGAAGGGTAGATTAGAGAGTACCCATTATACATATAAAATGCTTTATCAACCTTAAAGAACCATGTTATCATTCAGTCATCTCAATCACATCTGATTTTTCATAACCCTATTTGGAGTTCTCTTGGCAAAGATCATGGAGTTGTTTGCCATTTCCTTCTCCAGCTCATTTTACAGATGAGGAAGCTGAGACAACCAGAGTGAATTGAGTCACCCAAGGTCACACAGTATATGTCTGAGACTATATTTAAATTCAGGTCTCCCTGACTCTAGGCCCGGTACTCTATCTACCATGCCACCTAACTACCCCCAAGGAATCATATAAATGGCCGCTATTTTATTACACAATTCATCTTTCTATGAGAAAATTGGCCAAGATGAATTCCCAAAATCCCCTGTGGGCCTAGATCCTATGAAATGCTAGCATCTAAAGGAGCTGACCCTCTGACAAACTGCATGCTGCAGTTCTTAGGTGACTCATGAACAATTTAATCAAATTAAAAACAAAATTGAGGAACTTGTCCTGGTAGAACAAATAACAACGAAGCCACTTATAACCTTACCATGGGCACTATAATGAAAGAAATGGCCCTCACAAGTTCATGCAATGAAAAGACAAGCCACATCAACTCTCTGAGGCTCCAAAAAAAGTCTGGACTCTAGTATGGTTCTTTGAATTCCTACCAAATTCTGGAAAGTGGCAAAACCACATAGGTCTCCAGCCTTGTACAAATCAAGCCCGAAGGACAAATCTAAGCAACAGAAAAATATGAGTGATTTTTTTCCTGATGTGTGAGGGAACATACAATGCTTGGCTAGAAGAGTATTGAAACTCTCTGTACTCTCTGACCCAGCTCATCACTGTGCATCACTGCCCAAGAACAACAGAGGAAAAGGTCCCATAATACCAAATGTTTAAGGAGGCATTATCTGTGGTAGCAAAGAATTAGAAATAAACTGGTGTCTATCAATTAGGGAATAGCTGAATAAAATGCGATATATATATATATATATATGTATAAATACAATGAAATATTATTGTGATCCCAGTCCCAGTGGTGGGATTAAGTGAAGTTGACAGAAGCAGCAACAGCTTTGGGAACTCTCAAGTCAGAGATTGGAAGGGAACTTGGCAACTAATCAGAAAGCAATTACAAGGTACCCTGTGCTAACATTGAATACAGGACAAGATGCTGTTTGGCAACTCCATTGCTTATACCCACTTCTGTGTCACAGTTCAAGGACAGAGAGGAACATTTTTGGTCAATAGAGAAGGGGAGGAAGAGCCAAGATGGCAGAGTAAAGGCGGGGACTCCCCTGACTTCTGCCAAATTCCCCTCCACACAACTTTAAAATAACCCCTCAAAATGAATTCTGAGCAGCAGAAACAACAAATGGACAAAGTGAAACAATTTCCTGATCCAAAATAAGTTAGGTCAATAGGAAAGTTTTCTCCACAGGAGTTAGAGAGGAGGAATACAGTCCAGTGCAAGTGGTATCACATTCAATTAAGGGCCATGGAAACAGATTAAAAATAAATTCCCAACCAAATAATCTAATACCAAAGAATGAGTGGGTTAAAGAACAAATTGTAGTTATCAAACTGTGCATACCCTTTGATCCAGCAGTGTTTCTACTGGGCTTATACCCCAAAGAGATACTAAAGAAGGGAAAGGGACCTGTATGTGCCAAAATGTTTGTGGCCGCCCTATTTGTAGTGGCTAGAAGCTGGAAAATGAATGGATGCCCATCAATTGGAGAATGGCTGGGTAAATTGTGGTATATGAATGTTATGGAATATTATTGTTCTGTAAGGAATGACCAGCGGGATGAATACAGAGAGGACTGGCGAGACTTAGACGAACTAATACTAAGTGAAATGAGCAGAACCAGGAGATCATTATATACCTCAACAATGATACTGTTTGAGGATGTATTCTGATGGAAGTGGATCTCTTCGATAAAGAGAGCTAATTCAGTTTCAATTGATCAAAGATGGGCAGAAGCAGCTACACAAAAAGAAAGAACACTGGGAGATGAATATAAACTGCTTGCATTTTTGTTTTTCTTCCCGGATTATTTATACCTTCTGAATTCAATTCTCCCTGTGCAACAAGAGAACTGTTCGGTTCTGCACACATATATTGTATCCAGGATATACTGTAACCTGTTCAACATGTAAAGGACTGCTTGCCATCTGGGGGAGGGGGTGGAGGGAGGGAGGGGAAAAATCGGAACAGAAGTGAATGCAAGGGATAATGCTGTAAAAAATTACCCTGGCTTGAGTTCTATCAATAAAAAGTTATTTAAAAAAAAAAGAACAAATTGTAGAAGAAATCTTCACTAAAGATAATGATAACAATGAGACAACATACCAAAATTTATGGGATCTAGTCAAAACAGTATTTATGGGAAATTTTATATCTCTAAATGCTTACATCAATAAAATAGAGTAAGAAAAGATCAATCAATTGGCCATGCAACTGAAAAAAAATAGAAAAAGAACAAATTTTAAATTCCCAATTAAATACCAAATTGAGAGTTCTGAAAATCAAAGGACAGATTAATAAAATTGAAAGTAGAAAACCATTGAACTAATAAATATAACTAAGTGATAGTTTATGAAAAAAACTAATAAAATAATCATTGGTCAATTTGATTTTTAAAAAAGAAAAAAAATCAAATCGCCACTCTCAAAAATGAAAAGAGTGAATTCACCACCAATTAAAAGGTAATGAAAGCAATTATTAGGAGTTATTTTGACCAATTATAAGCCAATAAATCCAACAATCTAAGCAAAATGGATAAATATTTACAAAAATAAAAATTGTTGAGATTAATGGAAGAAGACCTAGAATATTTAAATAACCCTATCTTGGAAAAAAAATTGAAGAAATCATTAATGAACTCCCTGAGGAAAAAAAACTCCAGGGTCAGATAGATTCACAAGTGAATTCTACCAAACATTTAAAAGACAATTAATTCCATTACTCACTAAACTATTTGGGAAAACAGGCAAAGAATTTCTATCAAATTCCTTTTATGACACAAATATGGAGGAGATACCTAAAGCAGGAAGAGCAAAAACAGAAAGAATACTATAGACCAATTTCTTTAATGAATAGTGATACAAAAATTTTAAATAAAATTCTAGCAAGGAGATTACAGCAATATATCACAAGGATCAAGCACTATGACTAGGTGGGATTTATGCAAGTAAAAGAGGAGTGGTTCAATATCTGGGAAACTATCAGCATAAGAGACCATATCAATAAGAAAACTAACAGAAATCACAGTATTTTGATAAGATCATTTCAAGAGATACAAAAAAAAAGATTTTGACAAAATGCAACATGCATTTCTATTAGAACAAAAAACACTAGATGACATGGGAATCAATGTAACTTTCCTTAAAATGATAAATAATATAGATAATACCTAAAACCATCAGCAAAGATAATCTGTAATTGGGGATAAGCTAGAAGCCTTTCCAATAAGGATACCCACTGTCACCATTATTATTCAATAGTGTACTAGAAATGTTAGCTATAGCAATAAGAGAAGAAAAAGAAATCAAAGGACTTAGAGTAGGCAATGAGAAAACAAAACTATGATTCTTTGCAGATGATAATAATGAAATACTTGGAGAATCCTAGATAATCAACTTAAAACTAGTTGAAATAATTAACAACTTTAGCTAAGTTGCAGGATACAAAATAAACCAACAGAAATCATATATATATATGTGTACCCATATACATATACATATATATATATATATATATATATACATATATATATATATATATATATATATATATATATATAACTACTAACAATACCCAGGAGGAAGAGACAGAAAGAGAAATTCTATTTAAAATAATTGCAGACAATATAAAATACCTGAAGATCCATCTACCTTGACAAATCCAGGAACTGTATGAACACAACTACACAACACTTTTCATACAAATAAAGTCAGATCTAAACAACTGGAAAAACCAATCATTCAAGGATAGGTCAAGCCAATATAATGAAAATGACAATTCTACCAAAATTAATTTACTTATTCAATGCCATACCAATTAAATTAGCAAAGAAGTATTTTAGAATTAGAAAAAATAACAAAACTCATTTAAAAGAACAAACTATCAAGAATATCAAGGGAACTGACTAAAAAATGTGAAGAAATGTGGCTCAAATGCATCAGATCTCAAACTGTATTATACAATAGTAAATCAACAAAACACTGATATTGGCTAAAGAATAGAAGAATATACAGTGCACAGTAGTAAATGACCATCGGAATCTAGTGTTTGATAAATCCAAAAACCCAAGCTTTTAGGATAAGCTTTATTTGACAAAAACTGTTAGGAAAACTGAAAAAAATTACAGCAGAAACTAGTATATACCAACATCTTACACCACATACCAAGATAAGGTCAAAATGGGTACATGATTTAGACATAAAGTGTGATACAATGAACAAATTAAGAGAGCAAGGAATAGCTTACCCATCAGATCTATGGAAAAAGGAAGTATTTATGATCAAGCAAGAGATAGAGAGCATTATGAGATATAAAATAGATAATTTTGATTATAATAAATTAGAAAGGATTAACACAAACAAACCCAATGCAACCAAGATTAGAAGGAAAGCAGAAATCTGGGTAAAATTTTTAACAGAAAGTACTTCTGATAAAAGCCTCATTTCTCAAAAAAATAGATAACTGAGTAAATTTATAAGAACACAAATCATTTGCCAATTGATATATGATCAAAGAATATGAACAGATAGTTTTCAGATGAAGAAATCAAAGTTATCCAATGAGGTGATTCAGGTTAATTCCAATATACTTGTGAAGAAGAGAGACATCTGCATCCAGAAAGAGGAGTGTGGGGACTCAATACAGATCACAACATAGTATTTTTACCATTTTTGTGGTACTTTGCTTTTTTTCTTTCTCATTTTTTTCCTTTTTGATCTGATTTTACTTGTGTAGTGTGATAACCGTGAAAATACGAAGAGAAAAAAATGCATATGTTCAACATACAATGGATTATTTGCTGTCTAGGGGAGGGGATGAGGGAACAGGGGGAGAAAATTTGGAACACAAGGTTTTGCAAGGGTGGATGTTGAAAATTATCTTTGCATGCATTTTAAAAATAAAAAGTTATATTAAAAAAGAAATCAAAGTTATCTGTAGTCAAATTTTAAAATGCTCTAAATCACTACTGATTAGAGAAATGCAAATTAAAAACAACTCTGAGATACCACTTCATATTGGTATCAGATTGGATAATGTGATAGAAAAGGAAAATGAGATATGCTGCAGGGGATGTGTGAAAACTGGGACTCTAATGCACCAAAATGGAACACCAACTAATGTTGCTGGAGTTGTGAACTGATCTAACTATTCTGGAGAGCAATCTGGAGCTAAGCCCAAAGGGCTATAAAACTGTAAATACCCTTTAATCCAACAATAACACTACTAGATGTGTATTCAAAAGATATCAAAAGAAGGGAAAGGATCTACTTGTACAAAAACAATTACAGAAGCTCTTTCTATGGTGGCCCCAAAAAAAGGAAATTAGGGATATCCATCAATTGGGAAAGAGCTGAACAAGTTGTGGTGTATGATTGTAATGGAATATCATTGTGCTATTATAAGAAATGAGAAGTAGGATAATTTCAGAAAAACCTGAACTTTACATAGAATGGTACAAAGTGACATGAGAAGAAGCAGGATAACAAAGTACACAGTAATAGCAATATTATATGATGATCAATTGTGAATGACTTAGCTATTCTCAGCAATACAATGATCTAGACAATTCCAAAGGTCTCATGGGGGAAAATGCTATTCACATCTAGAGAAAGAATTGATGGGTCTGAATGCAGATCAAAGTCTATATTTTCACTTTAATTTTTTTCGTGGTATTTTTTTTCTTCTGGTTGGTTTCTTCTTTCACAACAGAATTAACACAGAAATACGTTTTATGGGATTGCACATATATAACCTATAGCAGTGGTTCTCAAACTTTTGTTCTCAGTATCTTCATGTTGGTAAAAAAAAAAAAAACTATCGAGGATCTGTTCAAAGAGTTTTTGTTCACATGGGTTATATTTATAGCTATTTATTATATTAGAAATAAAAAATAATTTTGAATTTTAGACCCTCTGAAAGGGTTTCAGAGACCCCAACAATTCTTTGGACTACACTTTGAGGACCACTGACCTATATCCCTATAGGGGAATTGGGGAAAGTAGGAAAAATTTGGAACTTGAAAATTTTCAATTAATGCTAAAATGTGTTTTTACATGGAATTAGTAAAAAGTACTATTAAAAAAGATATCAGAACTCAGTTCAATATAACAAACATTCCTGACTCACTCCAGAGAATGAAACCTACTTCTGTCCTCTTAGTAAAGAAATAATGGATTAAAAGTGAAGAATGAGGCATGCACTGTCACTCATGGTTAATAGGGCAATTTTTTTCTTAACTGTTCCTTCATACACAACAAGGGAGAAATAATTGGGAAGTTATGGTGATTTTTTAAAAAAACACAATAAATTTTTTTAAGGGAAGCATAGTGTTCAAAAAGAATTCAGAATTCTAACAGTCAAATGCTCCAAAATAACATGGTCAAATATTAGAATTTTGATATTTGTAATTAAGCAACATCTATTTGTGTCCCCGTAGCCAAATAAAAGCACTTACATCTTACAATGCCTTTCTTTGGCCCCTAAGGACATATCAAAATGAGGGAAGGAAAGGAATGGATGAAAGTAATAACAAAGAAATTAAATGATTAATGAATGTTCATGAACCTGTAATGTGTCCCCATTTCAATGGAAAACCAGACATTTCTTCCTGCTACACCCTTTCATCTCTTGGTACCCCACATCCAAGGTCAATTTCAAAATGCAAAGTGTTCGTTTAAACTTTTGCCCTTTGATTCCTCTTGAATAACTGGTTCTTTAACCAAAAAGGACATATGTGGTTAACCTAACAGATTAGCTCTCAAGATTCCCTTTCTTCCTAGCAGAATGCTTGATCTGGAGTCCAAGAACCTAAATTTGAATTCTGGCTCTAACCTCCTTTGCAACACTGAGCAACTCCTTCATTTCTCCTAGTTTGGGATTCCTAATCTATAAGGGGACAGAGTTTGGCACCATGACCCTGAACTGTAAAGAGTCTCTTTAAGAGAGAGACTATTTCCCAGGTCGCTTTGATCCCTACTCCACTACCAGAATAGATACAGGTCTTTATCATCTCCCATGCTAACAATATCAACTAAGAATAATAAAATAGAAAGTGAAAATTAAAAATCCAGCCAAAGGACAATGGAGAGAAGCATGGTGAGGACCAGGATGCTGCAGCTTATATCCTGTGATAAACTCAACTCAAAAAGTGGCAGAAGAAACATGAGGGAAGAAGAAATGAAGGTTTACAAAAGGAGGTGGGCTAGTCATGGGATCCGAGGCAGGGTTAACACACGTATGGCTCAGTGCTTAACATTTATAAATGTATAAATAAAAAACATTTAACAATCCAAGCTGTCAGCTGCATTCTTTCATAGAGCAGTTATACAGGAGCACAGAGAAGAGTCCACGAGGATGAGAAGTGAATGGGCCTCATTTGGTACCAGTGAAGGGTTGAAGGGCTTTCCAATGCACTGGGATGCTGACGGAGAAGAACACGCAAAGCATCCCTGATGTCTGAGTTCTTCTCTTTTCTTCTATGAGAGAAATGTCCTGCTTGCATTATTTTTTCAATTTCTTCTGTGTGTAACTCCTGATAAGGTCAATAAGGTGGCTAATGGTATTTAAGACCAGACCTTGGATTTTCCTTAAAGGTTCAAGTACTGATTATGGTATGAGGATAGGAGTGTATTAATTATTAGAGGCTAACTTAGAAGGTCAAGTTTGTAAGTGACTCATTAGTGAACCATGGCAAACTCACTCCACCTTTCCTTTCTAATACTGCACACAGAATGCCATCAAAGTCAGGACATTTCAAAGCCAGAAGGAGTTTAGAGATCACCAAGTCCTTCTTTTTTTTCAGACCACAGACCCATTTTTTAAGCAGGGCTGTGAGTAGAAAAGGCGTTAGGGACCAAGTAATCCAATGAGTAGCTCCACCAAGCCCCCCACAACAACAACAAAAAAAGCACAAGTCTGGAAAGCAGTGACCTCACCCTGATTTTGGTTCATCAGTCATCTTGAATTCCACCAAAGAAATATTTGTATCAATAAGACCATGATGCCCTCCTCTCATTCATTCATTCCACAAATTTCCACCAAGCTCCCCTCCAGGGTACAGAACATGCTAAATAAGGACCCGAACAGCCAATTTGTGTTTTCTTTGTCAATATCAGTATTTTTAAGTTTGGGGCCAGTTTAAGCTACAGGAACTTTGGCTAAAGACCAAGTCAGCAGGGCAGAAATGACTACAGTAGCCTCTCCCCCAGCCCAGCACTTTCTGGGAGCCTGTCTGGCCATCCCTCCTTTCTACTATACTTACATATTGGGACTAAGACAGACAGCTGCCTTCAAAGACCCAGTGGTCTGACATATGGAAAAGAAATAATTTTTTCAGTGATAACTGAAAAAATGCTATCCTGCTCTATTGACATAAGTAATGCCTTTGACCCTTTTCTTTCAGTCCTATTCAACTGCACAGACATTCACTAAGCCCTACAATACCAGATATTGTGCCCGGCACAAGAAAAACAACATAATGAGAAAGGTCTAGAGTGCTCATTTCTGATAAATTTAGAATTTCAGAAGTCTAATTAGATTTTAAGCTCAACAAACACCTCCTATCTCAAAGCTAAAGATAGGCAAGGAAACACTGCCAGCTGAAAGCATAAGAGTATGGGATGGAAAACAGACCCCTTTAAAATGGACACGCAATGGGCACCACCCTCTTGGGTTACAGGATTAACAGAGCAAAGATTTAGAGTTATAAGGGAGTTTCAAGGCCACTGAATCTCATTTTACACATCAGGAAACTAAGGGGAAGAGAGCTGAGATGACTTGCCCAAGGTCACAAAGCTAGGAAGTGACCAGATGGGACTTCAGTCCTGTTCTTTCTGACTGCAAATTTGCAGCACTGTCTCCACAATTCAGGAAAATTGCTGTGATGTTCATCCTAAGATGATGAGCTGGCTCTTCACCAGCTCATTGTAGAACTTAGAATTGAAATCAGAAATCACCAAATTCTAGGCCCAGGGCCCAATCGGCATATTTGGCAAATCACTCAAAAGATTCATACCACAAGGAGAGATGCTTTAGTACACCACAGAGGTCACACAATTAAAATTTCAGACAATGCCCTGCCCCCCAAATCCCAATTTTTAAACAAGCTTTATGGTAAGGAAAAAAACCATGACTCAGAAAATTCAACTCTTTCCTACTTGCCATATCCAAAGGTTTTTTTTTAATCTCAGTTCTCACCTTCCTTGATCTTTCTGCAGCATTAATCAGTACACACTATCCCTTTCTCTCTGAAACTCTACTCCTTTCCTCCTGCAGAGCAGCTAAAAATTGGCCATATGTACATGCCAAAGACAGTTATGTGACTAATCTTGAGAAAGAGATGAACTCGTCCTCTGACCTTGGTTTTTATGCATGGATAATAGACACAAAACATCTTGGGTCCCCTCAAGAATGGCTTTTGTAACATAGCATTCCCATAAGGAAATTAATCAGAAAAATTAAGAAACTTTTAATGTCAAGATAAAGTTTCTGACAGACCCCATCCCCTCCTGCCCTTGAAGAACATTAAGTCAAGGGATAAAAAAAATTCATGCTTTCTGGCATTAGCTAGAAGTGGCTGTTCTGTATCCTGAAAAGCCTGGCCCCTGGAAAGAGTCTCCTTTTGGAAAGTAAATAATTTTACCATCAAGGCTCTCCCTATGGGACTGAAAACCTCTGAGAGTTACTTTCCCTTGTCCAATAGCTAGCTGTAGAAGGATTTATCTTTCTTAAAAGGCTATTGCATGAGATGAACCAAATCAGTTCCAATGGAGCAGTAATGAACTGAACCAGTTACACCCAGTGAAAGAACTCTGGGAGATGACTAAGAACCATTACATTGAATTCCCAATCCCTCTATTTTTGTCCGCCTGCATTTTTGATTTCCTTCACAGGCTAATTGTACAATATTTCAGAGTCTGATTCTTTTTGTACAGCAAAATAACAGTTAGGTCATGTATACTTATTTTGTATTTAATTTATACTTTAATATATTTAACATCTACTGGTCATCCTGCCATCTAAGGGAGAGGGTGGGGGGAAGGAGGGGAAAAATTGGAACAAAAGGTTTGGTAATTGTCAATGCTGTAAAATTACCCATGCATATAACTTGTAAATAAAAAGCTATTTAAAAAAAAAAAGGCTATTGCCAAAGGCCTTTGAGCTTTAAGTCACAAGAAAGAGGGGCCAGCTCGATCTTTCTCTTACAAAGAAAGTAAGAAGCAGAAAGACTTCCCACATCCTCTCACTGAAATGATATCTAGCAGCAGCCACAGAGCCAGTGGGATAGCAGCCATGTGAGATCAACAGAGGACATGGCCGGACTGGGCAAATGAGGAAGGGACCAATGGATACAGACTAGAAAAAGCTCCAATCCCCCTTGCAATACATGGATTTCCCCCACTGATATGATGAGCCCATCTTTTGCTACTGGATTCAGGGGCAAGTTCAATTTATATCCTCATCGGTCTGTAATAAAACTGTTATAAAGGGCAATCCATTACAGCATTATGCCAATAAGTTTGCTACTCAGCAGCCAGCCAAGTGACATGACCTCAAGAATTTTCAACATTATGTTGAATTATCAATTACATTTTCTGGGTCCAGGTCTGTGATTTCATCAGTATAGGAGAATTCCTGCTATGAAAATGCCTTTCACCAACCCAGGTCAGTATCTTGCCTGTGGTGTCAGTTTTCTAATGGTCTGGTGGCATTCAATAATTACTGCCAAAGGATGGTGGTCTAAGCAACATTCGATAGCATCCGCTTCTACCTGGAAAACAAGCTAGCAGCAACTTTTGTTCTCTGTACTGAGAATGACACAAGGCAAAACAAGTTGTTCTCCTGCCTCCTCTGCCAAGTGGCATTAGCCTGACATTTAATTACAATGGCTGCTATTTTCTAAGAGCCTCAAAAGTCAGATCAGGAACTATCAGACCTAAGCAGAGTTAATTAACAGATGCCACTCTCAAACCTACACTAATAGGGGGAATGCAAAAATTGGGCCAATACATTAAAACGATTCTGAGAAGGATTGGGCCATCTGGTTGCAAACTCAGGGAAGATAAATTTGTACCTGCTGAGCTCAAAAAGAATGAATGCAAGGGAAAGAATGCTACTGTTATGGCCAAAAGCTTGAGGTCAAGTCCCAGCTCTGTGCTTTTACTATCTGAGTGATTGACTACCTTGACAAAGTCTCTAGCCTCCTCACCTGGAAAACTGGAGACTAGATTAGATGAGTTCTAAAGTCCCTTTTATCTAACTAGATAATCTGCTAAGGTGCTACTACTAGGCTTATACCCCAAAGAGATACTAAAGATGGGAAAGGGACCTTTCCCCATGTGCCAAAATGTTTGTGGCAGCCCTGTTTGTAGTGGCTAGAAACTGGAAATTGAATGGATGCCCATCAGTTGGAGAATGGCTGGGTAAATTGTGGTATATGAATGTTATGGAATATTATTGTTCTGTAAGAAATGACCAGCAGGATGAATACAAAGAGGCTTGGAGAGACCTACATGAACTGATGCTGAGTGAAATGAACAGAACCAGGAGATCATTATACACCTCAACAATGATACTGTATGAGGATATATTCTGATGGAAGTGGATTTCTTCAGCAAAGAGACCTAATTCAGTTTCAATTGATCAATGATGGACAGAAGCAGCTACACCCAAAGAAAGAACACTGGGAAATGAATACAAACGGTTTGCATTTTTGTTTTTCTTCCCGGGTTATTTCTACCTTCTGAATCCAATTCTCCCTGTGCAACAAGAAAACTGTTCGGTTCTGCACACATTTATTGTATCTAGGATATACTATGACATATTTAACATGTATAGGACTGCTTGCCATCTGGGGGAGGGGGTGGAGGGAGGGAGGGGAAAAATCGGAACAGAAGTGAGTGCAAGGGATAATGTTGTAAAAAATTACCCTGGCATGGATTCTGTCAATAAAAAGTTATTATAAAAAAAATAAATTTAAAAAATTTTTAAAAAGATAATCTGCTAAGATAGGAAAGTACGATTTTTGTTTTTAAAAGTTCATAAATTTCTATATTGAAATCTCACTCTAGATACTAAAAAAAAGAGAGTAAGATGCCATAAAAATAGGCCAAAAACGTTTGAAGCTTTTAACTCATAGTAGTGAGGCCCATTGGATACCTAAAAGACACTCTCAGAAAACAGAGGTGTGAGGGGAGGCCTGGCATCCAAGCATTAACTTAGCTCAGGGAAGACACCCTCAGCACCAGAAGCTTGGACATGACAGGACAAATTTTGTTTGGCAGCAGCAACCTGTGAAATTATCCAGTAAGATCTGACTAGGTGACCCTACATAAGTCCCTTAACATCTCAAGGCCACAGATACCTCAATAAGATAGATGTCTTAAAGCTCTCATGCTGCCTGAGGACTCTGGAGTCGTTATGTGGAACAACAAATACCAGAGGAAGACAACATGAAATGGAAGGTATCAGAGTGCCAGGAAACAGAAAAATATGGAATGGTGGCATTGGCAAGGACCTTGGAAGTTGTCATCCACAGCCCATTTCACAGATGAGGAAGCTGAACACCGGGAGGGGTTTTGCAAATCTCAAGCATTGCCGAGATCCGAGCTGGCATTCTGAAGTGACTTCCCCAAGATCACGCAGCCTCTTGACTTCAGAAACCACACCAACATAGGCTGCTTTCCAGAGCCTGCACTACAATGCTAAAGGCAACTCTCATTAAGACTGGATGCAACATGGGGGGGTTCAGGGTCCAAGGTCCAATGATCCCAGTGCAGTTGTCCCTAGAAGAGGAAGGCTGGCCAAAGTCATTCTTGCAGAAGCTGGTTCTTTTGAGGGGCAGCCCTGGGGTAGAAGGCCTAGGTTTGATGTATTGAGAGGCAGATTTCAGCCTTATATCAGAGAAAATTCCCTTATGAGGGAAATTGTCCCAAAAGGAAGGGGCTGCTGCGGTAGGGGGTGGGGAGGCTCTGTGGGGAGATAGGCTTCCCCCATCCCTGGAGAGCTCTACATAAGGGCTAGATGACCAACTTTGCAAATGTTAGTGCAAAGAGTCCTCCAGCAACTTAGCAGACCAAATGATCACTTTAATCTTTTCCAGTTCTCAAATTGTATGATCCATCCCTCTGGAGCCCTAGCTCGCTAACTTATCTGTCCTTCCTCAGTCTACCGAGCCCCTTCTGGCTTTACCTGTTCACCCACCCTGACCCAACCTAAACCTCACATTCGATCTGTTCAACAACTTGCCAACAGCTCAGAATCCCTTGTCTCCTTGACTTTCCATTGTGTCCATCCTACAGACCATCTCCAACCTAAGGTAAAACCTGCCAGTAGCCTTCTCTGTTCCTGTGCTCACTCTTGCTTCCTCCAAAGTTTCCTAGTCTAGAGGATCAATGTGACACCCAGCTGATCGGCCACATCACAAAAACATTCTAGCTAACATTAGCACGACTCTCAGAGTTGCTCAGAAAGCTTTTGATCATGTCTACCTGATTCCCCCATTCACCACAGAAAGTGTTCTAAACTGTTTATTCTCTCTTCAAGCCCCAAAGCCCAACCCTGTCCCTTTACTCTCTGCAAACTAATTCACCTTCTCTTTTATCATAAGGAAAGAGGTCATCTGAGATGATCTCCAGCTATTTCTCTTCCGTCAACCTCAAAATTTCTTGATCTCTTCACTCCATCCATCCTCCTACACTTTCGCTTCAAAGTGACGACGTCCTTTCCAGAGGGATCCTTTCTGCTGATCTCCACTTCTTTCTACTGCATCTTCCAGCTCTCCTTTCATTCGAGCCCCTTTCTCCATGTTCTGTTCTTCCCTAACCTAAAAAAAAAAAAAAAAAAAAAACACCTTTGCCTAGAATTCCCTTGGAACACTGTCTTCTTTGCTCTTATCTTCCTAATCATACTGACTCCCGTGTCCTGCTCCATACCTGGCTGATGAAGCCCAGAAACCTGCCTGCTTCCTTGACCCTGCATTAGAACGGTTCTCTCCCAGCACATCCACAGCCTGCTACTGGCCAAATCCAATGACCTTTTCTTACAAAAACAAGTCCAAAGTGTTTGCCTTAAGTCAGAAAGGAACCCAAATTGTTGGGGAAATTTGAGAAAAATTGAAGGGAAAAAATGGTGCAATCTTTGGCTATAAAGAGAACTGGACACAGACTTCCAAAGAACCAGGCTTCCAAAGAGATACTCTGTGGGAAATCTTTAAAAATCCCCTGAACTAGATCAGCTCAATATAAAATGTCAGAGGAGACCAACGTGAGATTGGATTGGCTCTCTCTATCTTTCTGATGATAGCTAATATTGACTGGTAACATCAGGGGCGATTTAATCATGGAATTCATTCCCTTGCCAAGGCAGAAGACAATTTTCGGGGCTCAGAATGGAATCCTTGAGCTTAGCCAAGCCAACATGCAGTTCAAGCAAACTAATTCCAACCATTGCATAGTGGCATTTATTATTTCAAGTTAAATCCCTTTAGAGCTTTGAATCACCTAGGAAGTCAAATGGCATTAGTTTCTGAAACTCAACAGTAATTCCTGCTTTGTCTTTTTAAGCTTTTGGTAGCTGTGACTTGAGTACATTGAGTAAGGAGCATGTTCTCATTTTAGTAGCACACAAGAATGGGAGGCTAACTTAAAATCCAAATGCCAACAGAGTAAGACAGCCATTTCCTTTAGTCTATCATGTAAATATTTAGCAGCTACTAAATAGTAGATATTTACTGTTGAATGCCAGCCAGCTATAGAGGGGAAGTTCTCTCCACCAATACAAATCACCAAGACGTATGTGCAACTTCCCATTCAGAGAATCACCAGGAAGAACTGCCATGTCCACAGTTACACAAGCCATTATGTGCCAGAGACAAGACTTGACTTCGGATCTTCCTGACTCCAAGCCTGGCTCCCCATCAAATTTATCATGATGTCTCTCAAAAGCACAATGTATTTTTTAATGTATAGTAACTTCATTTTTTAGATGTTATTCACTTTTATGTGTTCATTTGGAGTCCAGACCTGAGATTTCATTGGCATGGGGAATTCTCAGGATTGAAATTCGTTCCATCAATGCTGATCAGTAATTCTTCTACAACTTATAGTCACAGAGAGTTACATGGACAAATTTGAGATTAAGTGACTTGCCCAGGGTCACACAGCTGCTATATGTCAAAGGTGGGCCTTGAATCAGGTCTTCTTAACTCCAAAGCCAACCCTCCATTTGCTATGCTAGATTGTCCTGAAGGTTTGTTAAACCCTTCAATTGTTAAACCCTATAATTGTTAAATTATAAACCTAGACTATAATTATGTAGTAAAAAACATGATTGTCTGAATAAGAATCCACATTAACATTATTGAAATGTCTCATGCCACTCCTTATCATAAGTATTTCTAGACTCAAGACACATTATACTAGGAGATGATTTGTCTTCCACCATATATGGGTCAGAAGTTTGCATGTTCTAGATGTACAATAGGGAAGACCAATAAGGGAACCCTGGACAAAGCTTCCAGGGCTTTTAGGAGGAAAGCTGAAGGGAAGGTCAGATATGATCAACTCCAGCTCCAAACTTCTCCAAGGAGCCAGTGTTAAGGGTCACCTTCCAGCTGGTAATGCTTCGATGGAAATTCTGGAGGGAAAGAAAAGGGAATACTTCCTTCATCCACAAGGTACTATCATTTCATATTTCTAGAGGCCTTCATTTCATAGTGGCATAAAACTGGAAATGAAGGGGTGTCCATTAATTGAGGAATGGCAACACAAATTATTTTACCTGAAGATTATTGAATACTTCCATGCCATAAGAAATGACAAAGTGAAAAGTTTCAGAAGAAACTGGGAAGACATCTACGAACTACCATAGAGTGAAGTGAACTAGGAGAACAAAGACAACATTATAAAGAAAAACAACTTGGGAAATCTTAAGTCTGGCTCAATGACAAACCACAATGCCAGAAGACTGAAGATAAAGCATGCCATTTGCCTCCTAGAAAGGTGATGGACTCAGGATGATGAAGGAGACGTGAATTTGTTTGGACATGGTCAGTTAACACAGGAGTTTGTTTTGTTGAACTATGCCTATGTTAAGAGAGTTTGTTGTTGTCCAAGGGACTGGAATTCAATGGAGCAAAATGGAAAAAAATGATTGCTTAAAATTAATAACTTCATTTTAAATTTTTATAGAACTCTTTAAGGATACAGAGCACTTTTGTATTCATTCTCAAATTTGGGCCTTATCTCAGTTGTGTGAAGTATGTAGTATTGGTTTCATCCCCATTATACAAGGGAAGAAACTAAGGTTCCAAGAGAAAAAAACTTGCTCCAGTTTCCATGGCTAGGAAGAGAGAGCAAATGTGCTTTCCATCTTATGTACTTCATCAGAGGCACCTCCTGAGTTCGCTGGGCAGAATTAAAGCACAAAATCTGAAGCTTGCCTGAGTCATTGAGGGTGTCTGGGGTACTTACGCCACAATCCCAGACAGGTGAAACATTTCTGCGCTGAGGTAGGAAAGGTAGCTATACAAGAAGACAAAGAGGGGTTCGATGACACGGGTGGCCTTGGTAAAGCGAGTGGTAAAGGCAGCAACCATTCCAAACAGGAGACCGATGAAGATTCCTCCAATGCCAACCACAAAGAACTTTCCCATTCCAGCCAAAATGTCCAGTGTCGTGATAGATGGCATTTCACTGAAAGACTGAAATAATTTATAGAGCACCTGGAAGAGAAAGGATTAGAAGAAACTGTCATTAGAAAAGGCCAAAATGATGGCCCAAGTCATTCAATGGATCCAAGCCCAATCAGAAAATGTGGCACAGTGAACAGAATGCTAAACTTGGAATCCAGAGCAAGGTTCAAATATTCCCCTAAGCATCTGCTGTATGAACCTGGGCAAGTCATGTAATTTCTCAGAGCTTCAGTGTCCTCACAGTGAGTCTCAAAGCACTATATAAATATCAGCAGTTATACACAACTTCTCAAACTTTGGGTTTCCCAAAAAAATGTGAGCTTTGCCCTTGGTTCTCAGGCCTCTTCCCTTCTGAAATCCTTCAGTGTTTACTGTGCCATTACTTTGTTCACTTATCCATGACTCGAGCAGAGAGACTACCCCTACAGCAGCTCACAGTGGGGGTATTGTTTGGCCACTAGTGGACTGAATCCAGTTTCTGGAATTCTCTAGTTCCCTTTAAGGTAGAGGCCAAGCTGGCTCATCAGCTGAGACACCCCAGGCAAACAACAATACTCACAACAATCACAGCATCATTGAGGAGAGACTCTCCAAAAACCAAAATGTGAAGCTTCTCATTCACGTGCATCTCTGCAAACACAGACAGCACAGCCACGGGATCCACAGCGGCAATCAGGGTCCCAAACCAGAGGTTATGGAGCAAGGAAACATCACGCAGGCTGAAGTATTCCACCTGGCAGATACCATAGAGGGAAAAGCCAATCCCAAGCACATTCCACAGAGTGCCCACAACTGCATACAGAAGGATGGTGCCAATGTTCTCAAAAAAGGGCCGGCTGGGCATAAAGTAGCCCGCGTCAAGGACGATCGGGGGGAGCAAGTAGAGAAAGAATATGTCGCTGTCCATGACAGGTGGGGATTTATCATTTAAGCCATAAATGATGCCTCCCATGACGAGCCCCACAAAAATTAACAAGCAGCTTTCTGGAACAACTGAGGGCAGTTTGCTGTAAAGGTGAAACCCTGAAAGAGAAAAAAACGTTGGGGACGGTTGAGGAGAGTGTGGCATCTCTCTTCTGAGTAACTTCTTTTTGGAGAGACAAAGTGTGACTTGGAGAGCCAGATCTTTGAAACCCAGCTCTGACACTTCCCAACTATGTGACTTTGAGGACAAGCCAATTAACATCTCTGAGACTCAGTTTCCCCATCTGTAAAGTTGAGACAATAACATTTATGGTACCTTCCCTCACAGGGTTCTGTCATATGATTTGAATTAGTTACCTTCCCCCCCACCCCCCAGACTTGTGGTTTCACTGATGTGGTAAATTCCCATAGCAAAAACTCCCTTCACTGCTACCAAACAGTAACTCCTCTATAAACATGTTAGAGTTGCCTGAAAAATTGAGAGACTGGCCATAGTCACAGCTAGGATATGTCATAGGTAGAATTTGAACTCCAGTCTTCCCGATTCCAAGGCCAGCCCTCAATACACAATACCATGCAGTCGCTCAAAAGAAAAATAACTTCAATACATCAAGAAGTTGTAGTTTTACCAGAATAGAAACTCTCCACTGATTCAGATTACAACCCCTCCAGAATATCATACTTGACAAAGTTCCAGAATTCATCCCAAAGCTGCCAGCTTCCAGACAAGCTATCCAAAACTAGTCCGGCTGGTCCTAGAGACAGAGACCAGCTATGAAAAGGTTGACATGGGACCTGTGTAGCCCGGTAGGCCCTGTTGGCATAACCTTGAAGAACCCAGGGTCACTCCTACTATAAAGTAGAACTCTGGACATAGTAAAGTGCCGTGAAAAGGGCTTTATTGTTCCATAGTCCCGCATCATCAATGAGCCTCACAATTTACCAAAAAAAAAAAAAAAGGATTCGAGTTCAGATGTCCCAATTTCATAATGATGTAGTTAAGATTCAGGGGCACAGACAAAGGGATTTTTCCTCTCTGGTGAAGACAATGTTGACTCATAAACCCTATCCAACTAACATCAGCAGGATTATTCATATGTATCCACTGAATTCTTTATAAAGAGATAGAGACATTTTGAAACATTAAATGATGTAATTATCAGCTTGCAATATTTCCACTGGTGCTTCTTATCATCAGAATGATAAGAAATTTAGTGGCAGTGGGTCTTAATAACCTGAAAAGGCACAGTACCATGCTGGAGGTTAGAGTTAAGACTGGCATTCAATTCTTATTTAAAATAGATTTAGAAGGAACCTCAGATGTCATCTAATCCATGTCACTTCCACTATCTTCCATTTATAATATGAGAGAATTAAGGCTTGGTCAGGAGAAGGAACTTGTCCAAGGCTATACAACTGGTTAATGGCAAAACCAGATTATAACGTGGGTCTCCTGTCTCTGTCACCTCATTCCTCTCTTCTGTTATGGGCTCTCCTCTGGGGGCTTTCCTCCACTGAGCCAGTGAAAGGTGGGCATCTCATATGGGAGCCACTGGCAATGGTTCTTGATCTGCCCCATGCACAGATCCCCATCATTTAGAGCTTTACTTGGCACATATCCAATCATGTACTTGCTTAGATGGTGTCCTATCACTGTCTGCTTGAATACAGAAGTCTAATCTCTCCAGTCTTACGGACTTTTATCCTCCCTGAAGCACCAGATGCCCTTGAGTAGAGCATCGAGTGGGTCCATGGGACATCATTAAAGAAGGAGGGTCCGAGAAGCAGTCCAACAGACCCCGTCTGAGAAGCACCTCCCTAGGCGATGCAGCTGCAAAGTAACTAGAAGGGAGCCACTGCTCCCCCCGGAGAGTTTTACTGAGGCCACTCCAAGGACGTGTCAGTCACATGATCTATATCTGGCTCTGTATTGGAGCAGTCCCATCTAGAAATACAGGGATGGATACTTTCTTCAGATTCCTCCTAGATCCGTAATCCCGATGTTACAATCTCATCCAGGCACTGAAATCAGCATTTCCAGTATAGACAATAAGTATCGGGAAAGCCCAATTATCTACAGGCACTAAGCTTCAGAAGTGCAATCTCTCCCACTAACACTGCCGAGTGCTTTTGCATCCCCATGTCCTCGAGCTCTGGGTAGTGAGACAGCTGGGGCAAGGGTCATGACCCAAACCAGTTTGTTTATACACATGAGGAAAGCAAGGTTCAGGGATTGGGATTGCCCTCACCCATAACGTTGGCAAGCTCATTTACTGAAGCAGCAGTATTTGCAAGGGCCTTTTTTTTTTAACTAAAGACCCTGCATGGCACAGCAAAGTCATTTTCACAAAATGGGGACTAGAACCACTTCTCTAAGTGACTGTTCTTTGTCTCCCAGCCAAGAGAAATTGTCCTGAAGACTCCAATAAACAAAATCTCAACCCAGTGCCTCTCCACATTCTGCAGCCATTTCCTGGGTAATCACTGCATGTAAGACCTAAGGTTACAAACACACAGCCCAACTTCATATGAGGCTGTTGATATGTTTTGACACAAAAACGGCCATACAACTGATAAAATGCAGCTCCTTCCCTTCTTCGCTACCTCTGATACACACTTCACTGCGTGATCCATCTGATCTAGAGCTGGAAGAGAATTTGCAGCCCAGCCTCCCTCACTTTACAGCTCAGGAAACTGAGGCCTGGACACGTATCCAAAATCATCCAAGTAGGAAGTAGCAGGGGGTTTAGATTTGAAGTTCAGGGTCCTTTCTATTGTATCTGCCTGCGTTTCCTATCTGTAAAACAGAAATAATAACGGTCCTTTAAGTCTCATAGGGTTCTTGTGTGACTCCAATGAGACTATGTATGTAAAGCTGACTACAAACCTTAAAGTATGACATACATGTCAGTTTTGACTCCTCAAGGATTTGGGAGAGTCCCTACAAGCCAAAGATTGAAATGTGAAGGCAGATACACTTCTAATACTAGAGTACTGTTTTCCCCGATGCCCGAGCAGGTCTCAGCATCTTGCTTTCAGTACTCGTCAGACAAACACAGAGAAATGTCTAGGAGCTGGGGGTAGCTCATTCAGAGGTGCATAAAGTGAGGGCAGACCTGGAAGAGTCCTGAGCCTTCTGGTCCCCTCCAGGAAAACCCCTCCCCAGGACTACAGCTCCCACCACCACTCTGGGGTGCCCCCCACTTCTACTCTCTATGCGTCAAGAGGACAGGCTGGTGCACAAAAAGGGCCCAGGGAGGGCTGAGCAAGTCTAGGTCTCCCAACTCACCAATTTTGGCCAGTGAGGCCAGCATGATCCACAGTGTGATCTCGAAGGGCACCTGCACGTGCTGGTAATCCAGGGAGAAGAAGAGTGGGTGTATGGGCTCTGAGCCCTTGGTGTCAGCGGGGCTGCCCGAGGGTCCCTGACCGCTGCCGTAGTCAGGGCCTTCCGGGAGCCCCCAGTCACTATTGCCATCTGGCTCGGCTGAAGAGTCCCGGCCACTGCCAGTGCTCTGGACCTCCTGGGGTCCCCAGCCACTGCCAGAGGCTGAGCCTCCTAGTGGGCCCCAGAAGCTGCCAGTACCTTGGTCAGGGCTACCTGGGGGTCCCCAGGGCACAGCATCATTGCTGACCTGGGAGGCAGCCAGGAGCAGGGTGCAGATCACAGCCAGCCCCACGCCCATGGCAGAGTATTTTGCCCTAGCTCAGCCTAGTCTGCTTCAACCTTCCAACTCCCAGCTGGCTCAGGTCCTGAGCCACAGCTTCTAGTCTCCGCCTCTGCTCTCAGAAGCCTCAAGCCAGATGCGCCCTAGTCTCTGTGAGCTGCCTGCACCCGTGGGGCTGCAGAGGGATGGGGTGGGAGGAGGAAATAGGAGGAGGGAATGGGGGAGGTAGAGAGGGAGCAGGGACCAGAAGGCTGGGGCACTAGCTCTCTTGGGAGGGCAAACTTTTGGGAGCCTGTTGAGCTTCCCACAGAATCTCATTTCCTGCCAGAGCTCACAAGTTACAATTCACAGCAACCCAGGTTTGGAAGGGACCTCAAAGACCACGTACACAGGCATTCCTGATCATTCCATTTTTAGAAAGCTCTGACTGCTGGGAAGTGCTAGCATCAAGCAGAATCCTTGCTCCCCATTCTGTTGTTGAGTCAAGATTAGAGGCTCCAGGAACTAAAGCTGAAAGGTGAATTAGGGACTATCTGATTCAGCCTTCTCCTTATTCAGAGAAAGCAACTGAGGCTTAAGGATATTAGGTGCATATATGAGAAGCCTATTTTGAACCCAGAGCCGAGTGCAGGACTCTCTCCTCCTGTTTTGCCTCTCTCACCTTAACAGCCTAAGAGTAGGCAGGTCAGGTCTTGGAGGTTTCCAGCATCTCTTTGGGGGTCCTGGGGCTTTTGGTGGCCACTCTCACTTCCAGACCCTGTTCCTGCCCAGCACTCATTCAAAAGTGTGTATGGCCTACCACTAGAATAACAAACCACTGTCCCATCTGCATTGTTATTCTCATTTTTCAGAAAAGGAAACTGAGTCCCAGAAAAGCTGACTCCCTTGGGAGGGAGGGAGGGTTGGCAAACCTTGGCAAATGTGCATTCCAGGATAGAGCAGGGCAGAGTCCAAGCAATCTTTCAGCATTACAGACCCAGTGTGTCATCCTTCAATGAGGCTCTTCCAAAGGACCCTGGACAAATGATACATTTTCATTTCCTTTTCAAGTGATCCAGACGGGCTAGAAGTGAGATGAAGCCGGACATACAAAGCGAGGCGATGGCAATTCTGCTTGCCAGAGGATCTCTTTTCATCTTTGATTTCTCTCACCTTGAGGGAGGAAGTCAAGTGTGTTTGTATTTTCCAATTATCCAGCTCATTCACTTATGCCCCCGGCTCCAGGGGCACTAAAAATGAACAACGTGGAGAAAATGTTCAGCAGCTAAGGCAAGCTGAAGAGACCATGCACGTGTGTGTCACAGGCAGAACTGAGAGACCTGGGGTCCAGACCTGCCCTAGATGCATATAAGCTGTGGGACCCCTGGAAAGTCCCTCAGATTTCTCCTCAGTTTCCTCATCTAGACTATGGGCGTAACATACTTGCTATGCCCTCTCACAGGGTAGTTGAGAGGAAAGACTTTTGCCAGACAAGTGGGACTTAGTAACTTTGATTCCTCCTAAAAAATCCCCAAACAGTGAAGCTGTGAGGAAAGCTCAAGATCATCCAAGACAAGCGTTTTTAACTTTGTACCCAGACAGTGCAGTGAAGCCCGGGGACCCCTTCTCAGAATGCCTAAAACAAAATACACGGAGGAAATCAATTATGTTGAAATAAAGAAGTATTTTTCCCATCCAAGTTCACAGATGTTCAAAAATCTAGCCACGGACCTTTGAGGGGTCTTCAAACTTAGAATTCCAAACTTAGTCTGAGACCTCCGGGCTGGCAGTAGCAAAGTCAAGGACAAAGTCAGGAAAACAGGGACCACCAAAGCTCACCTAAGTATTCATGGGATCTAAGTTTTAAAACCTGCTCTGCCACCAACTTAACTAGCCGGGTGACCTCTTACATAGGAGATGAATGAAGCCCAGGGCTTGGCCAAAAGCCACACAGCTAATAAAGAACAGAGTCACACCAATGGATTATGGATCAATGGCTATTTTGGTCCACGAATTGACAACATGAAATTATTAGATATGATTTGGGCATAACTATAGGAGAAGAGAAAAGCAAAAAACAGATGGGTTGGGCAACTGGAAACCAGGGAGAGAGAGTACAGTCAATCATCGAAAAATGACAAAAAAGTCCTGACTCTATTCCCATGCTTTTCTTCCCTGGTTCTGCCTTGTCACACGACCTATCCAGAGGCCGCATCTGGGCACCTAGAGACAAAAAAAGTCTAGGCTGAAGGTACGGGATTTTTAAAACTGAAATTTTCTCCCCCCACCTCAGTTTTAAAACACCATTTTCTCCCCTTCTTTCAGAGATTTGTCTTTTTATCTTCTGAAATGATACATACTAAACTGAATAGTATTTGTCAAGGAAAAAAATTAATATTACATATAACTTCTAGAATAGCATTCATATGAGGTAGCCCATGAAGACTTGGGGATGTGGGGGATATGGCTTAGAAAGACTGTGATAGATAGATACAATTAACTATGAGGCCAAGAAAAGGGTTATACTGTTTCTTTGTGCAGATACTACAGACAATAAAAATAAAGGGAAAAAAGTTATCCTGGAAATACCTTGATTCCATTTCTTAATTCTAACTTAACTGTTTTGTTGGGAGAGAGATAGGCCAGGAGGAAGAAAAAAAAGCAGAAGGGGAAGAGAGGAGGGAGTGGGGAGGGGGGAGACAAGAACAAGGATTTCACATAGCAGGATGTCCCGAACATTAGCAACATGACTGACTAATCACAGAGAACATGGGTAATTAAAACATGGAGGCCCAAGGCTATTAGATAAATCCATAACCCATTTTTCCTTAGCTGTCCAAACACCATCCGACCAACCACTAATGACAAATCAATGACCCATTTTTCAGCAAATTGGGACTAGTTTGGAGATGCAGAATCACCAATGCATGGGCCTTTCATTTGTCAACAACAAGTCTGTCCTAAAAAGAAATTAAATGAAAAAGCAAGGCATTAGCTGAAAAGTACAAGGAAAAGTTTCAAGTTGGATTTTCACATAAACTTGGGACTTTTGCCTTTTCCTTCTACTTTTTCGTTTCCCAGTATCTTTTACTGGGCATTTAACTATTTTGCTTTCAGCGAGTGCTAATTGGATTCTACAAACTTCAGTCAGGCCACAGAATTCTGGAAATTAATTTTTAAATATTCAGCATTCATATAAATGATGAAAGGTATTGAAGGAAGAAATCAATGCACCAATGCAAACATATAAAGTTGTTAAACTGCATTGCTAGAACCATATCCCCAAAATGTCATAAAAGGGAAATACTCATATTCCCATTCAAAGTTCATATCAATAGCTGCTCAATTTGTAAGAGCAAGAAACTGGAAACAACATATATGTCCAACAATTGGAGAATGACTGAATCGATTGTGGTCTAGTAACAGAATATGTTATTGCTGTTTTTAAAATATATATATAACTATGACACATAAAAATATGGAAATCAGCAGAATCAGAGCTGGACTTACACTGTCTACAGTTGTATTCTTTGAAAAAAAAAAGAAAAGAAAGGAGGGAGGGAGGGAGGAAGGAAATAAGGGAAGAAGGAAGGAAAAAAGGAAGGAAGGAAGGAAAGGGGAGGGAGGGAAGGAAGGAGAGAGGGAAGGGGAGAAAGAGAGGAGAAAGGGAGGGAAGAAAGAAAACCAAGACAGAAGGTAGGATTTCTAACTGGCCTGAAGGACCCAGAACAAAAGAGTCCTATTCACTCCTTCACTCTTTGCCATTCTTTTGGTTTCCAGGCTGCACTGGGAGTCACAAAGACATGAATTCCAAGCCTACCTCCTAAACCTGATTCATCCCTTTGTTCAATGTGTCTCTGTCAACATGTTGTTGACTGGATTGTTACTGTTTTTGTTACTATTATTCTGAAGAGACAGGAAAGGGGGATAGATAGAAGACAGCATTCCATTCTTCCCTGTCTAGTCTCTGAGTCTTTGCCCTATGTGTCCTGCAGGCAGTAATGGCCTTTTCACACTGCCAGGCTTACCTTAGACAACTCCTACTTTACATCACAGCTTGAGTGCTGCCTCCTCCTGAAGTCTTCCTGGCTTAGCACAGCCCAGCCTCTAACCCGTCAAAGGATTTGGTCGAGTCTTTTTTGCCTCCACAACCTTTACATCAGAATACATCTAGTAGGGTCAGATGAGATGGACTGTGGTTTCTCTTCAAAGATATGCATCATCCCCCTTGGGCTGCAGCACTGAAATAATGAGAGTTGCTCTCAATGAGTGAAAGCTGCCAAAGTTCCAGCAAGCCCCCGATCAGACTTAACACAGAAATGTGCAGCCTCGCAGCCTCTCTCTGAAAGGTTGATGGACAGTCATGTTTGGTAGCTCCAGACTTAGAGTCAGGAAGGTCTGAGTTCAAATTCTACAGCAGAGATTGACTAGCTGTGAGGACATTTCAACTCCCAGAGCTTTAGCTTCCCTGTATGTAAAATTAGAATGGTAACCATACATGCTGTTGTTAGTAAGGGTCAAATAATATAATGTACATCTTGTGCTTTGCAAACCTTGAGTGATAAGAAAACGTGAGCTATTATTACAAGAAAGGTGAACTGATATAAAGTTTTTAAAACATCGGAAGTGCTGTAATCAGAGCTAAGCTATGGCATGTGGGATCCTGACAATGGGCAGTGAATTAGGCTCCAGGGTAAACAAAAGGGGAGAGGCTCAATCCCATTTGGAAAACTGTCCAAGATTTTCAATGACCTCAAGGCATTGTGGCAAAAGCCCAATCTATGAACATCAATATTCTCCCAGGGTTGTGAACTGTGGAAAACCACGGCCCTGGAAGAATAAGAATCAGGTTTGAGACAAGGGGAAATATAGAAGAGATGAACAGAGGGAGGCTGCACCACACTGCCATTGATGATTTGTGTGTCCAAATGAGGGAGAAGATATCTGAAAAATGGGTACTTAGCACGGGGCGGGGGGGGGGGGGTCCTGCCAGAACGGTAAGAGTCTATGACAACAGACAGACCACATGTGGCCCTAGGGCATATGAAGTGTTACAAGACCAAGAAGAAGGTCACTAGTGTATTGGCTCAGTCATCTCTGGAGAGTCTGTGGGAGGATGTGAACAAGATTTACGTGAGAAAAAAAGGCATGGATAGGTAGCAATCTGCCCTGCTAGAGTGAGCATCCATACCATCAAAACCACAGACCCTTTATTTAGAACCAAAAAATTAAATCAAAAGATAAACCACATAACCATCAAAGTATCATATGAAGAGCTTAGCTTCAGAAATAGCAACGAGGTACATGGTAATACGGACATAGAGAATAAATATGAAAAGGAAGATTCACTATTCTGATGGCCCTTACATGTATCTACGTCAGATGAAATCCCGACACGTCCATGTTTTTGTGTAGGAATCCATCAGTTTGAAGGCAGTATCACCCAGGGCCTCCCATCAGCACAAAGGGAAGCAGGGCAAACCAAATTCAACACACCCCACTGAACTGCTGAGGGGAGGCCGGGATGGGGGCAGGAGCCAGCAGGGGGCAGTAAAGTATTATGGCGTTCTGACCTTTGTAATGTCAGTCATGGGCCCCTCTCAGCAGTCTGGTGAAGCCAATGGAGCATAAAACCAAATTGTAAGATCAAAAAAGACACCAATGGTTAGTAAAAACAAAAATGTTTTTTTTTCCATCCATGTTCACGGGACCCCTGGAATCTAGGCAGGTTAAGAACCTATGCTCACAGAGTCTAGCATGGGCAGTGCCCCTTTCAGGAGCCAGGTCACTAAGGCTGCCACCAAGTATTTATTAAGCACCTACCTTGGAGCCCACTGCTGCCCTTTTTCTCATTTAGTAGATGTCCCCCAAGTTTTAGCCTCTGGCAGCATTAGGGTTCGAGGGCCGCTGTCCTTGTTTTGTGTCTTTGGACCTGGTTATGGTCCTGGTCTCCCAGGCCCCATTCTGCCTCACAGACAGTGAAGCCTCCCTCAGGCTCAGATGAGAGGATTCAGGAGAGTGGAAATGGAACCACCCAATTGTGCTAGAGAGCAGAAATAGAAAACCATAGAACTATAAAAAGAGAGAGAAAGAGTGAGTATAATTTCACAGGTCAACACAACTCTGAGTGAGCAAGGTTAGCAAGGACAGAGCAGGGAAAGACATTCAAAAACTCAGGTCACCTAAGCCAGTCTTCAAAATGAAAATAAGCTTCAATTCAACTAACAAAAATGGACAGATTTTTTTTCTGTTTGCTGCCCTCTGGTGCTGCAAAAAAGAAATGCTCCATATACTTAAGGGAAAGCAATAACATCACACCTAAAATGGGGAAATTCTAAATAATGATATTTATCTGAGCAAGAAGATCACAGAAGCATGGAATTAGACCCAGAAGTGACCTTAGAGTCATTTGGTCCAACTCTCTCATATATAGAAGGGGAAAATGAGGCCCAGAAAGGAGTGGTGATGACTTAGCCAGGATGACACAGGTAGTAAGTGACACTCTTGCCACTATCCTGCACATCATGCTGTTTCACTGCAGGTCCAGCAAAGGAATCAGATAGTTTTAGTAATGGCAGGTAACAAAATCTCCAGTATCAGTCCCGGATGGCTCTTTCCCATAGGATTCTGTCGGCCTCATCAGCATACTCAGACATCAAAGGGATTGTATATCTGTGTATGTGTATGTGGAAAGTAGGGTTTTTGTGAAGAATTACGGTCCACCTCTCAGTCAAGTGGGGCCCAGACCCAAAACCTTCCTGATTGCTAGATTACCCTGCAGACAAAACCACCTCCATGTTCCCCCATCCACCAAGAATCACCTATCCTGCCCTCCTAACTTGGTTTTCATTCTTCCACCCGTTGCTGCCAAATGTGAAACAAGCCCCTTAGGTCTTAGAAGAACCGATAGGTCCTTCTGCTGGGAGGTGGAACCTTCAAGACAGACTTTGAACTGGCTAATCTTATGCTTTCTTCAGTGGATTTTTCATTATCTGCTGATATTCTGCCTGGACTCATTGCTCAAAAGTTAACATATTCCTATCCCCTTATACTCCCCTCTGGCGACTGATACACAAACCCTATTTGCCATCTTCAACTGGATGCCATCTCAGACTCTACCTCAACCTTATACTGAAATGTGCCACTCTAGATCTACCATTTCCTTGTGTCCTCTGGAATTTTTATTCTATAATTAACAAACTCACTTGCATCTTAAATTGCTTTCTTTCTCTCCCCTTCACTTTGAGGTCTCAATGAAACGAGATTTCTTCCCAATTACATCCTTTCCCTCATACCTCTCAACTCACTATGGTATAGAAATTAGAGAAGTCTTGCTCTCCATTGTCATTTCTTAACTCTTTTCTGACCACTTTCACTAAGCAACTTCTCATCCTTCAAGATTCACTCTATCCATATTTATCACCCAATCCAAATCTTGGTGGCTGTATCGTCAGTAAATTCCCAGTTCGTTCTCCTTATGTCCTCAATGAGTTCAGCGCCTGACTCAGTCTTTCTCTCCTCTCCGTCTCCTGCTCTCGTACTATGAGACTTCGATATACTCCCTCAAATACTGTAACGTCACAATCCTGCAATCTGCTCAATTCCTATGACTTTTTCATTCCACTTCAGCTACACAAAGAAACGGCCAAACCTTTGGCTCTTGCCATCACCTACAAGTGTTCCGCTTCAATGATCTTGAATTCTGAAATTCCCTTATTTGATCTATTCCCTCTAACCCTCAGTTATTTGTAGGCCATCGCCCCTGATCAGGCTATACTCTCTTTTCTTCCCTATCCCTTTTTGGTACAGCAGGTCAACTCCCCACCATCTTCTCAGTTTGGGTCACTTTCCCTGTTATGCCATTGTTGACAAGAGCTTGCCAAACTCTAGCCCTTACCATTTGCCTCCTTTGCTCTTAGAGCTGGAAGAAATCATGATACTATGTTAACTGGGCCTACAGATGTTATCTATTCTTAAGTAGGCCCTCACTAAAATAAGTAATCTTTCTACTTCTCTAATGAATTCACCCTCCCATCTCCATTGGGGCTGCTCCAAACTTTCTATGTCCTCAAGCCTCCCACAGTACCCCTCCCCTACCTTCTCTTCCCAAGACCTTTGGTCATACTTGCTTTTAAAAATTGAGGCCATTTCGAGACTTACATGAACTGATGCTAACTGAAAGGAGCAGAACCAGGAGATCATTATATACCTCTACAATGATACTGTTTGACGATGTATTCTGATGGAAGTGGATCTCTTCAATAAAGAGACAATCTAATTCAGTTTCAATTGATCAAGGATGGACAGAAGCAGCGATACCCAAAGAAAGAACATTGGAAGATGAATATAAACTGCTTGCAGTTTTGTTTTTCTTTCCGGGTTATTTCTACCTTCTGAATTCAATTCTCCCTGTGCAACAAGAAAACTGTTCGGTTCTGCACACATACATTGTATCTAAGGATATACTGTAACCTATTCAACATGTAAAGGACTGCTTGCCATCTGGGGGAGGGGGTGGAGGGAGGGAGGGGAAAAATCGGAACAGAAGTGAGTGCAAGGGATAATGCTATAAAAAATTACCTTGGCATGGGTTCTGTCAATAAAAAGTTATTTAAAAAAAAATGAGGCCATTTGCCAAGAAAACTCCGTCTTCCCCTCCTGCTTCTCTCCCA
This sequence comes from Antechinus flavipes, assembly GCF_016432865.1. Lineage (NCBI taxonomy): Eukaryota > Metazoa > Chordata > Mammalia > Dasyuromorphia > Dasyuridae > Antechinus > Antechinus flavipes. The sequence continues at coordinate 61,400,276 of NC_067404.1, read as the reverse complement.
CATTCTGAGACTATTTCTTGCTCTCTCCTCCTTCACTCTGAGTTCACAGGTGTCCTTTTCCTTGCCTAAAAAACCTCCTCCACATGCACCCCGGCTCTAATTCCCACTTAACTTCTCCATCAAATTAACACTACTCTCATACCTACTTTCTGTCTTCTCTTCAATCAGTTAGTCAATAAGCATTTATAAAGTTCTTACTATTAACGAGGTACTGTGCTAAGCACATCTCCAACCACCTTTTCAACAACTCACTTTAAATTAAGGCACTTTAAATGTTAGTGTCCAAAATAGAACTCAACTTTCTCTTCCCCCAACCCTCTCCACTTCTGAACTTCCCTCTTAATGACAAAAGCACCACCATCCTCCCATTCACCCAGACTCTGAACTTGAGTGCTAACTTTGTTCCAATCCCTATACCCAATCTATTGCCAAATCTTGTCATTTCTACCTTCGGAACACCTCTCATACATGTCTCCCCTCTATTCACACAACCACAACCCTGGCTCAGGTCCTTATCACCACTTCTCTGAAATATGCCAATTAAGCTTCCTGGTTGAGTCTCTCTCCATTCGAGTCCTTCCCTGACTCTGCCACCAAGTGATTTTCTTAAAGTGCAGGTCTAAGCATGGCACTCCCCCTTCTATCACCACCCCCTCACCTTCAAGAGCAAATATAAACTCCTCTGCTATTTAAAGTTCTTTCATAACTCTGCCAGCATACACCCTAAGTTCCAGTACCATTGGCCCATTTGCACTCCCTCCCACAAAACCCTCCACATCTCATTTCTGTATCTTTGTGCCAGCTGTCCCCCATGCCTGGAATGCTCTGCCCCTCATCTCGGCCTCTTAGAATTCTGGCCTTCCTTCAAGACTCAGATCACATTCTACTTCTTCCAAGAGACTTCCCCAGGCTTAGCAGTTGCTAATGCCTTCCTCTTTTAGATTACCTTCCTCCATTCTGTACATGGGCCTACCCTGTATATATGCATAGCTATTTACATGTTGCCTCTCTCACTAGACTCTGAACTCCTGGACAGCAGGCACTGTGATGGGGGGTAAAGGGAGAGGTGACCTCTCTTTGCATCCCCAGCACTTAATAGTAGCAGCTTAATAAATGCTTGTTTACTAACTGACAAAAGATATCACAAGGTACTCTGTATATGATCTCATTTGATCTTGACCAGAGCCCCACAAGGTAAAGAGGCTGTTTTACAGAAGAGGAAACAGATTCAACAAGACTGACTCATCCAAGATACTATAGATGTTTATTGACAGAGTTAGGACTAGAAGGGAAGCCTCTGAGCTCCCATTCCACTATCTTGTCCCAAACTAAAGCCTCTTTGGGAAGAACTGAGTTACCACACCAAGGCAGGTCAGAGCCAGGAAACAAAGACCCAGGAAAGAAAGAGGTTTGGGGGAGACAGATTAAGAAAGACAAGAGCTCCTTAACACCCCAGCATCTTGTTTCCTGATCTGGGACAGAATTCCCTCCTGGCACTTCTACTCACAGACTCAAAATTTCGGGAATTGGAAAGGACCTCCAAGCTCATCTGGCCTAACATATACTTTAACAGAAAACCTCTTATGACACTCCCAAAATGTTAACCTCCATTTGATATTCTCTAAAGAGGGGGAGCTTTATCCCTTCTGAAGTAATCATTCCTGCAACTCATTTCTTTTTGATGCCCTCTATTATTTTAGCTCTCCAAAAAACCCCTGGTACTAACTTAACCTAACCTTGGTTTATTAAACTTACTTAGATCTCAATTCAGAAATCCTTCCATTTACCCTGAAAATGAATTGTCTTAATCAACTAAACATGTTGTCCCCACCTCCAGGACACCACCAACTGCTTCCCTGAATAACCAAGAGCACAAGGGAATTGTTTAGATTACCAAGAAAAGACAAATAACCACAACTGTTAAACTTTATATGGTGTCTTCTTACGTTAGAATATAAGCTCCCTGAGGGCAAGAAATGGTTTTCTGCTTGTGTTTGTATTCCCCATTGATATGACTTAAATCAGTCACTTTAATTTTAAATAAGATAGTCACAGCTTGAGGGATTCACAGGGTGCCCTCCCTTCCAAAAAGAAAAATTCATAGGCTTTGTGACAAAGAAAGATCTGGAAATAACATGGGTGTCTCTGTCTCTCTGTCTCTCTCTCTCTCTCTGTCTCTCTCTCTCTCACACACACACACACACACACACACACACACACACACAACAAAAATAGTGTCAAACTCAGAAGGCCACTGCAGGCACAAGCCTCTCTGTATTCACCCTGCTGGGCATTTCTTACAGAACAATAATATTCCATAACATTCATATACCACAATTTACCCAGCCATTCTCCAATTGATGGGCATCCATTCATTTTCCAGTTTCTAGCCACTACAAACAGGGCTGCCACAAACATTTTGGCACATACAGGTCCCTTTCCCTTCTTTAGTATCTCTTTGGGGTATAACCCCAGTGGTAGCACTGCTGGATCAAAGGGTATGCATGGTTTGATAACTTTTTGGTCATAGTTCCAGATTGCTCTCCAGAATGGTTGGATTCATTCACAACTCCACCAACAATGCATCAGTGTCCCAGTTTTCCTGCATCCCCTCCAACATTCATCATTATTTTTTTCCTGTCATCTTTCCAACGCACTTTTAAATTTAGTCTGCATTAATGATATTTTTCCTCACTTTCTTAAGCCTAATCAGCAAAACAATAAATCAAGCCGGAAGTGTAAATGCTTACTCTGAAAATGGAACAATAATTAGCTCTTGCTAGCTGGTTTGAGCTGTCTCCAACCGCCCTTGCAACCAATTAAGGGAATGCAAAAAACACAACATAGAGGGAAAGGCTGGACTATTCTAAGAGCCTTCCAGAAGATCTCCCTGCCTCTAGTCTCTCCTTCCTCCAATCCATCCTTCACACAGTTGCCAAAATCACCTTCCTAATGAAAAGGTCTGATCCTGCATAAAAATGTTCAGTGGCTTCCTACTGCCAATAGGACAAGATACAATTGTTTAGCCTGGCATTTAAGGCCTCTTCTGCCTGGGTGCATATCAGACCCCTCCCCTGGTCCTACATTCTCTCCTTGTCAGAATCTTTCTAATTTTTCAAGGATCAACACAGGTACTACCTCCTCCATGAATTTTCTCTCCAATCAAATTCCCTCTCCCCTCCCCTATCCCATCCCAGGGTGCAGAGGTCCTCTGAATCCTCAAATTTTCTTAGCTCTCTCCTCGAGTCCCATCATACGCTAACTCATTTTACAATTATTTAGGTTCTGGTATTCCCCCAAAGGAATTCTAAGATCCTCTCCAGTTGAGTTCAAAAGACGGGATGATCACTGTGGGCTAGAGTAGTTTGGGGATGGCTGCATTTGGATCTGAAGTAAGAGGACATGGCTTCAAATCCTGCCCCTGACACTTACTACCTATGAGGGTACCTCACATCCTAATCTACAAGTTGAAGAGTTTGGACTTAATGACCTCTGAAATCTTCCAGCTCTAGATCTAAGAAGCTAGCTAAATTCATGACTTATGATCTCCAAGAACAAAAAGAAGAGGAGTTATTTTGTTTCTTGTTCCATTTCGGAACCTTATTTCAATTTGCTTTCTAAATGATCTTGTCCAATCCCCTGTGATAAAGCCTTCTTCCTGGCTCACCTTCCTTTCAATTTCCTTTCATGCACCATGGTCTGATCCAGCTCCTACTCATCAAACCTGCAAAGACAATCAGTCAGCCTCTAATGCTTCTTCCTACTGAGGAGAAAAGATCCAGCACAGCCTTTACTTCCTCTTTTCCCAGCAGAATAAAACCACTCCCTAACCCTCAGCAAAGTTGTAAGATCCATTATTCAGACTCCAGTGTTCCAGGACCACGTATCAGCACAGTGCTCCTACAAAGTGCAAGGTCTACGACTTCACACCATATACCAAGATGGGCCTTGGATGGATAAATGATTTATACCTAAAGGGTGACATCATAAACAAATTAGAGAAAAAAGGAAGGATATTTCTGTCAGATCTATGGCTAAGGGAAGAATTCATGACCAAACAAGAGATAAAGAGGAACAGAGGAGAGAAACTGGGCCCTTTTGATCACACAAAATTTTAAAGTTTTTGAACAAACAAATCCAATGTGACTGATTAGAAGGGAAACAGCTGTTTCTGTGATAAAAGTATTATATCTAAAAAAAAAAAAAGGAACACTAATCAACCTGGCAAAGTTGACCCAAAAAAGGCAAAAAGCAACAAATGTTGGAAGTACCGTAGGACAAGCACATTGGTGCAATGCTGGGGACCGGCAAATTGGACTAGCCATTCTGGAAAGTAATTTGGAACAATGCCCCAAAATTCAAGATGTACATACCTTTTGACCCAATGATACCACTATTAGGATTATACCCAAAGAAATCAAAGGAAAAGGAAAAAGACCATATGAACAACACTATTTATAGCAGCTCTTGCTGTAGAGGCAAAGAACCAGAAACTACTGTCATTGGAGAATGTATACAATACTATTGTACTATAAGAAATGACAAAGAGACAGTTTCAGACAAACCTGGAAAACCTTATATGAACTGATAGAGTCAAGTGAGCAGTACCAGAAGAAAAATGTACCTCACAACAATAACACTAGGAAAATGAACAATTATGAAACTTAAGTACGATCACTGCAACACCCCACCATGATTCCAGAGATCCAATGAGATGACATGTTACCCAGCTCCGGACGAAGAGGTAATAGATTTAAGATGCAGAATGAGACAAAGATTTTTATACGTGGCCAATGTGGGCACTTGTCTTGCTTGATTATGCATATTTGTTACAAGAATTGTTTTTTCTTTTTTTTCCAGAGGAAGGATAGGAAGAGGGAGAAAACAATAAATATTTGATAACTGAAAAAGGTAATTTTTTAAAAACCAAAGAGCATGGCTTCCATTTGTCTGTTGTCTTTAAAAAGAGAATAAAGTTAAAGGAACTGAAATAAATTTAAAGAAGAGAAAGCTAAAGAGTAAAGGCACTGTTGTATTCAAGCATCTGAAGGATAGTTATGAATGGAACAAGAAGAAAGAACTTAAATGAAAATAGGAGACTGGTATTTAAAGGTTTTCACACCAACTCCAGCCTTCATTTCCACTCCATTTTCATATTCTTCCCTGTCAGGCCCTCAGTGCTCACCAAAGTAGCTAATTTACTATTCCTTATGCACTACATGCCATCTCCCATCTCCACCCTCTTGCATAGCTGTCCCCCAGCCCTAGAATGCTCTCCCTCCCTGAACTTCCCCTTGGAGTCCCTACTCCCCTTCAGGGTTCAGTCGAGTTGCCACATCCTTCATAAGATTTTTTCTGATCCCCCAAGATGTCGGTGCCCTCCAAAAAGTTATAATGCATTAATTTTGTATATATTGTATATGAATTTATCTGTGTAAAGTTGTATCCCACCCAGTAGAACTAATATTATATAAACTTCTTGAAAGCAAGGCCTTTTCATTCTGGTGTTTGTACCCTGGTCCTTAGCACAATTGCTTTTGTCACTGTTGTTCACCCTTCATTTTTGAAGAGGATCAATGATATCACAATGTGATGTCTTAACTTACATGTGAATTGGAAGCAGAGCACAAAGCCATCTCCTAAGTGATGGTCCAGCGGCAGACAAAAGTCGAGACTGACCACTGGTGATGGCCCAGCACACGCTGGGTGATCTTTGTGTCTCGATGTCTGACCAAGCTTCAGACACCCCATAGCATCTGCTTCAGCCACCTCCACAGCCACTGTTTTTATCCAGCCATTCTGCCGGAGGAAGTCTACCCATGCTTTGGGTAGATACCCCCCTTCTTAGTACAGTACCAGCACATGGTAGGCACTTGATAAATTTTTTGATTAAAGCAAACACTGAATTGAAGGACTACAAGAAGTTGTAGAGTATTTCTCTTATTGGATTTATTTATGAATGCATGAATGAGTGAAAAATTATTTATTAAGTGCCTACTATATCAGTATGCTGAGTACAAAGGATATAAATAGAAAAGAGAGCCAGTCCTTGCTCACGAGGAGTTCACATCCTAATAGGAAATAACATATATTGGAGACTTCAGCTATCAGTCAACTGGAGAGGCCCAATGGTCCTTAGGGAGCAATGAGCAGATGGTAATGGAGTTTCTTTAATGTCATTTCACTGATAAAAAAAAAATCCCTTGTGTTACTGAGTCCTTTGGCAGGTCCAAAGATTTTGATGTCAAACACTTTCTTTTTTGGGTCTTGAGGAGCTCAGCCTTAACTACTCACACCTTTGAGAGTTTGCTACCTCCTATCCACTATGTGTTCAGGGCTTTATTTCTTGGAGCTTCCTTACAAAAGCGAAAGGTCAAAGTGCTGTTTGGCTCATGGGGCCTTGTGGAAGACTGAGCTTTGCTGATCCTGGACCTTAGTTCATCACCAGCAGGATGATTCTGGATGACAGGGCAGCCCGGGCAGGATCAGTGGCAGAGAAAAGTCAGCCTGGGAAAGAGGAAGTAGATGCATAAGCTCATTTTCACTTCCTTCTCAGCTTCAAGGATTTGTGATTATATTATATTGGTAGAGAAGATGGCAATTAATCGTGGACTTAGAGCTGAGAGAAATCTCAGATGTTATCTAGGCCAGGGATGTCAAATTCAAATAGAAAGGGATTCCAGTGGGCCACATAATGACTGAGAAAATCACATATTAAGACTATCTATATTGGGTTCTATTTTTATTTATTTTGTTAAACATTTTCCAATTATATTTTAATCGGGGACATAAGTTTATTATCTCTGATCTAGGACATTCCACTTGATTTCAAGAGGAGGAAATGGAAGCTTGGAGAGGAGAAGAACTTCAGCCAAAGTCACCCAGGATTCCATCCTCCATCCTTTGCCTCCTGACTCCCAACGCTAACCTTCCCAACTCTTTCCATGGCTCTACCCTGACATGCCTTCCATACCTTCTCTGACAGTCTTTGGGAGATGATGTATGTTGCCAGACATTCTATCTATCCCCTGCTGGGTGACCTTCGGTGTCAACACGGTGCACTTAACTAGGCTAACCCTTAGCATACCACCCAATCTGCCGCCAGGCTCATATTCATCCATTTTCCAGCTCCATGGGATCTGTCAGAGCCTACGTGCCATGGGCACACCCTTGTGTAACTATGAGGTGGCATCAGAGAAGGAGAAGAGCAAAGGCCCATATTTAAAGAAAGAACTGAAAAACATCAGCTTTCTTGAAAGCTCTGAGGTCACTGAGCTGAGGTCAAACACTGATGGTGACCATTAGTGTTGGCATTGAATTCTGCTGGCACAATTTTATTCATTAATGCTGTACTGATGAATTCTACTTATTTAAATGAAGAGCTCAGCTGTTTGTATTACATAAACATACCCCTGCTACTTACTGTTGTTTGTGTGATAACATAGAGTCACAGAGGACCTCACAAGGTCATTGGCTTCAGTTCCCAGCCTTCAGACCAAAGCCAAGTGCCAGAGGGCGACAAAAGAAGTGGTACATGTCAGGTAAGTCAAATGATCACCTGAACCACCACTTCCCTCATACCTGGATGGAGACAGCTTCTGTATCTTCTCAGTCTCTTCTGCCACATCATTCAACCCTGCTAATGGCAAGTGTCCCCCAAGGCTCTGTCTTGGGCCCTCTTCTCTTCTCCCATCTTAGCTGGTGATCTCCTCAGCTCCCATGGATTTAATTATCATCTCTTTACAGGCACTTTCCAGATTTCTTTATCTAGCCCTAACCTTTCTCCTGACCTCCGATCTTACATCTTCAACCGTCAATTAAACATCTCCAATTGAACAGCCCACAATGTGATTGTTTAGTTGTTTTCAGTCATGTCCGATTCTTTTTGTGACCCCACTTGGGGTTTTCTTGGCAGAGATATTAACTGGAGTGTGTTGTCATTTCTTTTCCAACTCATTTTACAGATGAGGAAACTGAGGCATAAATGATTAAGTGAATTGCCCAAGGTCACACAGCTAGTACACATCTGACGTCAAATTTGAACTTACTAGGATGTGTCTTCCTGACTCCAGGCCTGGCACTCTGGCAACTGCATCACCTAGTTGCCCTACCAATGCCTGCCTAACACATAGTGATCAGTAAAAGCTTTTTTTGATTCTCTAGGCCTATTGCTTCATCTGTGAAAAGAGGAATTCTGACTAGCTGGTCTCTAAAATTCCTTTTAGCTCTAGAAATTGTAAATTATTATGGTAAATATGATAGGAAAAATATCAGTCACTGGGAGTAGTCAATTTCAGACCCAAATTCTGGGCCTGGTTTGGCCTCTTTATGATGAATTTATTAGGGAAGTTGGCACATTATACCTGTTGGTGTTTGGATCTCATCTCCCAGTAGACTGTAAGTTTTATGACAGGAGAGGCCAGGTCCCGTCTAAACTCTGTGTAACTAGGGGTTTAAGGCTGGGGCATTTGCATAAGACTCTCCCCACTGATGGAAAGGGTGAAGAGTTGGCAATTGATTGGTGTAATAGTTTAGGAGGAGAGAGACTTTCTTCTTTTTTTCTTGCTCCAAAAGAGGATACACATTCTAGACCCTCTGGGTGAATCCAAAAAGAAAAAGAACAGACTTTGGAAACAGACAAGTAGGAGAAAGCCATCTTCCCAGGTGTGTGTTGGTAAATGTTTAGCAATTGGCTCTCGGAAAAACAGGCCATACGTTTAAGTTGGATCAGCCCTGTGAACATTTTCTCCCTCACTTTAAGTCTAGACAACCAACAAAACAATAAATCAAGCACTGCTTTACAGCAATTGCCAAATTCCAAAGTGTAAATGCTCTCCTGGGTAATTTAACGATTGGCTCTCATGAGCCGGTATAAGCTGGCACCGGCACATCCTTACATCTCCCATAATGTGTCTAATTTCCATAATCTGTTTGCTTCCTTTGTGAATTCTCCCCAGAGAGGATCTGGGACCATGTGTACTCCCCTGAAGCAGGAAGGAAGTCCCTCTCTTCCCAAGGAGGTATGCAACAGTGAGTCCTTACCAGTGAAGAAAGTCACATATACACACAATCCAGGCTTGAACTCCAAGTTGCATTTGTTTATCTTCCATAACCAATGTAAGGCGGTAACCAGTGTGTGTGTGTGTGTGTGTGTGTGTGTGTGTTGTGTGTGTGTGTGTGGAGGGGGGGGGGAGGGGGGAGTATAGGAACAAAGTTTGAATGGATGGATGGAAAATGAATGAATGATTCCCTTGCTGTATTGTGACAGACCTTTAAGAAGTAAGAGAGTGGGCCTTAGGTATAGAACAGGGCCTATCTGAGTCCTTGCTCTACAGCTAACTTGAAATGTGACCTTGGACAGGACAAGGTCATACTTTATGTGCCTTAGTGTCTAGAAAGAAGAGGGGAGCTTATTAGGTGGGATCTAGGTCCCCCGTAGGCTCTTCTGTAGTGCTCAGTCACTCCACCTTTCTATGGCTTACCACCCATATGGAAAAGTATATTAACATTGTCATTGTTCAGAGCTCATTTCTGTGGCCCTTTCAATCCACCATCTCACAGTCTCAAAACAACTGTGAGAGGTAAGTGCTCCAGGTATCACTGTTCCCATTTTACAGAGGAAGAAGCTAAGGCACAGAGAGATTAGATGACGTGAGCATAATGCCACAGCTATTATCAGAGGCAGGAGGTGAGGCTGGTCTTGACTCTAAGCCAAACCCCTGAGCACTGTTTTAAAACAACAGAAAAATCTTAGTATTGAACTGAGTTTTACAGAGTGCACATTCCAGGCCTCTCTTATCTTGCTTCCCTCCCCCACTCAAATTTCTTCAATAAAAACCACAGTCTTCAGTAGTGGGCTCTCTTTTCTTCATCTTCAAGAGAGATGGCATTAGTCTGGCCACATCTTAACTGTCACGAAGCTGACTAGACCGGCTCGATGGCCTTCTTGGCTCTAGGAGCCAACGTTTGGCCTCGGCACTTAAAGTGAAGTCACACACACCCACGACTAATTCCTTTGAAATCTAATGGAACAAAATGCATTGAAAGGGTTGGGTAGGTTACAAAGGTTGAAGTGGAGGCCTATGGGTCTAGCATCAAGTGCTTTACAAACCTTACCCTTTGAGGTAAGTATTACATACACCACAGATGAGGCTCAGAGTGAGGATGGGACTTGCTCACTAACCCAGTGTCAGAAATGGAATACAAACTCAGTTTGTCTTCAATGACTTCAGCACAATCTATCCCCCATCTCCCCATGCAAGTATTAGAGGGATGAAGGAATGAACAAATGACTAACACTTACTGTGTGTTAAACACCGTACTAAATGCTGAAGACACAAGTACTAGTAGCAGACAGTCCTTGTCTTCGAGGTGCTTAGTGGGAACACAACAGACAAAGGGGAGTGGTAACCAGGAAAAGGCAGTTTGGTCAGAAAATCACAAGAATGGCCAGTGGGACCATGGGAGCAGATTGACACATAGGATCCAAGAATAATAGCAGGATGGTTTGGTCATGGTTCAGAGTTCAAGAGCTGGGTTTGAGTGAACTGGGAGGGAGGCAAGTTTCTCGAAAACTTGGTAGCTGGCACGGCTAACAAAGGAGATGGCAGTGAAGTGTATGGCAAAACAAAGAGGCAGAACATCCTTTAACTTTCTGTGCTATATCAAGAGATGGGAAGGTCATTCCCTCTTTACTACTTCAAGTCATGCCCCTTCCATTATACACATACACACACTACCCAAGCTAACAACCACCCTCCTTCTTCCATAACTACCACAGCTCTTCATCTTTTACCCAAGTACAAAATTATTCATACAAGGTTGCCCAAGATATTACAACATGACAAAGACATCTCTGCAACACATTCAAGAATCTTGCCACACTGATTGAGAAACAGCTGACTAGGAGACTTCCCCTTTGCCAGGCTCCCTCTCCACCTCAGTCTCATCATCCTGATCTAATTCCACTCTGGAGGCTTCACTATCAATCATATGATCTCCCTTCCATCTGATTCTCAGGAGTTGCCCTACTCCAAGGGAGAATCTAGCAGAGTACCTTCCCAAAACTCATGAGCTCATCTCAACCTGGAGGGAGGAGAGAGCAGCTGATTAGTAAGGATTCATGCTTAGTCCCAGCCTATGAGTGTTTCCTGGGCCAGGTCTTTGTGTATGGTAATTTGGGAGATGCCAGACTCTGCTCCTTTCGCAGTTACCTGGGCCCTAAGTTTCCCGGACTGACTTTTAGAGACTTAGAACGTTCTTCCTTACATTTAGCGGAAACCTGCCCTATGGCTTCCTAAGTCTCCCCTTCCCATAATAAATCTACTCCCTTCCCCATGAGACTTAGATGGGTTTGTGGACCCGAGAAAACAACCACATAGATGTTCTTTCCACCTGGTACAGATGGCCACTCAGTCATGCCTTCTTATCCTCTACAACTCCTATCCTTCTCAAGGTTTGGGAATATCAGCTCCAATCATGGATGCCTTCAAAGATGTCTTCTGTCACATGAAAATTCTTCATGTACTGAAAGGCAGCTCATAAGAGAACTAGTCAATTCCAGAAGTCTCCTGAAAAAAATTATACCCTCTGACCTTTTAGCATTCCCAGCAGGGCCAGAACCAATCATTCCGGAGCCTGTAGCAGTCAAGAAGTATAGTGCAGGATAAGTAGCAAAATCTAATTTTTAAGAGGAGGGGGAGGGAAGAGACCCTGTACCTCAAGACATAATGGTTTGGGAGGGTAGGGGTTAGAGTGGGGAACAATAGTACAGTTAATAGTTTCCTATTTAAACTACTTTTGTATGCTAATCAGGGTTTCAAGCTTGTTTGTTTCTACCTGCTGAAGGAGTTCAAGAGCTGTCAATACTCTCTAAATTTCAGCACGTTGGGCAATACTCCATCATCCCACCTTAGTTATGATTCTGATTCCCAGACTAGCCTGAGTATTCATTTCCATTTATTAGTCACACATATTTCCCCCAATCATTTAAGGAAGTAAAAAGCAGAACTGTATCAACATTCTATAGAGCTTCATACTTATCTGCCTTAAAAAAAGAAACAGGATAACATTTCAAAAGTCACCACAGCAATGATTCAGTAGGAACAAAGCTAAGGTGTACATTCTCCTAGCTTCATTGCGTCACATCCATCAAGACCAGGTTTCTACACACATTCTTCAATAGGATACAAAACCTGAGGTTTTGCTGGCAAAGGGAACTCCTGGATGTGCAAAGTTCCTCGCTTATGACAGGGTAGCACCTTCTAGATAACTTACAGTCTTAGAAAGTTGCCTAGATCAGGGTTTCTCAAACTTTTCCCACTCTTGACCCCTTTTCACTTGAGAAATTGTATCCTGAATACAGAGGCTAGGTATATAAATCAAACAATAATTGACAATGAATCATTAAGAAATTTATTTTAAAACAGTTCTTGAGCATACATATAATTTGACCATTTATTAAAGATGAAAGCAAATTTGCATATTGAGATGGATATGCTTATTTCTTATTTTTACATAGAGAATTAAATCTTGGTAGAGTATTTGATACCTTTTACTGCTGTCAAATTTTTTGGGAACCCTGGATTAAGTCACATGATGTCATGGGTCATGGGGGAATGTGTTTGATTCATATACCTGTTTTATATACCCAGGGGGGTGGGCGGGGTGAGTAAAATTTCCAATGTGGAGAGGGTTTGAGGGTAAAAAAAGAGGCCCTGGTCTAGTTTACTGAGGTTAAATGACAATAAGTCAGAGCCAGGCCTGCCCACCTCCACAACCTGTCCTCTGTCCATTATGTTACATGGCACAGGGAAAACGGCTCTGGGCTTTGGAAGACCTGAATTCAAATCTCCCCTCCGACACTTAATGGATAAGTCATTTCATCTTAGACTCGGTTTCTTCTTCAAAATGGGTATAAGAGCATTTGTGATACTCAAATGAGAAATGATTTGTTGTATACATTTTTCAATATCCCAACCAAAGCAATCTCATTGTATCTGCAGATGTCTATGCAACCATATCATAACAAACTCTTTGGAGGTATTTAATAATGACATTTGGAAAAGTTCTCAAAGATCTCAGAATGTACTATGCTAAGCAGTGGCCCAAGTCACCTCTAATGATCTCATCTGTTAGACCATTGGAGAGCAGATGTCCCTACGGGACTCCCACCTTCTTCATGTATCCTGCTTTATTCCCAGGATTATCATGAAAAGGCCCAGAGGACGACCTTGAATGTGCACATCAGAGAAATGGGTCTTCTATGAAGGAGGGAGAGGTAGACAGGCTCTGTAATACCAAAGGAAATGGCCACTGTAATGGCATGATAGAGCCACTAATTCATGAGAGTCTTGGTACAATTCAACCCCTATTTAATAATTAAATGCTTGATTATTATCCATAACAATAATAGCTCTATGGTGCTAGGAATACAAAGGCAAAGTGGATCTTCTGTGAGATAGGATACATTACCCAAGGAAGCAAATACAATGTAAATAGAAAGAATTGCAAAGTAATTTTAAGAAGGAAGAAAGGAAACATTTACTAAGCACCTACTATGTATCACACACTATGCTAAGCCCCCTTTTATCTTTCCATTAGGACTGGGAGAATTGAGTCAGAAAAGAAGCCTTGAAATACCACTGAGTTTCATAAAACTCCAGATGCCTTATCTCAATCCTTGCTGGGATAATCCCTCCTCCTTTTGAGTTACTGTCCCTCACCTTGCTGCCTCCTGTCCTCGACCTTCTTGTCTAGACCCTTATCCTATCAAGACTAAGTTATGATCCTTTCCTGGAAGTATGGCTTGTCCGCTTACACAGTGTCCTCACCCTCCCTTATCTGCCTTTGTTTCTCCTAAAAAATTGTATTCTCAGGTTATTCTGTTTGCAAACCCTAGTTAGCTATAAAAGTTTCCTGCTTTCAGTCCCTCAGTGTCAAATGATTTTTAAACATGAGTTCCATTTGGCCAGCTAGCCTCAAAAAACTCTCCACATTAAAAAGATAAAAAACTAATCTCCGTATTGACTCAGTTTCTCTGGCATTACAGTATCTATCACCTCTTTCTCTATGAGAAAGTGTTAAGAAGTGAGGTGAAGCAGTGTTTCTATTGGGCTTATATCCCAAAGAAATACTAAAGAAGGGAAAGGGACCTGTAGGTGCCAAAATGTTTGTAGCAGCCCTGTTTGTAGTGGCTAGAAACTAGAAAATGAATGGATGACCATCCATTGGAGAATGGCTGGGTAAATTGTGGTATATGAATGTTATGAAATATTATTGTTCTGTAAGAAATGACCAGCAGGATGAATACAGAGAGGACTGGCGAGACTTACATGAACTGATGCTAAGTGAAATGAGCAGAACCAGGAGATCATTATACACTTCGACAACAATATTGTATGAGGACATATTTTGATGGAAGTGGATTTCTATGACAAAGAGACCTAACTGAGTTTCAATGGATAAATGACGGACAGAAGCAGCTACACCCAAAGAAAGAACACTGGGAAACGAATGTGAACTATCTGCATTTTTGTTTTTCTTCCCGGGTTATTTCTACCTTCTGAATCCAATTCTCCCTGTGCAACAAGAGAACTGTTCGGTTCTGCTAACATATATTGTATCTAGGATATACTGCAACATATCTAACATATATAGGACTGCTTGCCATCTAGGGGAGGGAGGGAGGGGAAAAATCGGAACAGAAACGAGTGCAAGGGATGATGTTGTAAAAAAAATTACCCTGGCATGGATTCTGTCAATATAAAGTAATTATTAAATAAAAATTTAAAAAAAAAAAAAGAAGTGAGGTGAATGAGTGGGGAGGAGTGGGTAGCCAGCTGCCCAGTTTGACTTGGCTCCTGAGAACACACCCAATGAATTGGCTAATTTGACATGTTAGTGACTGTGCACTGCTACATGATCTTACTTTTGATTTTCATTTAAGAAATATATGGATTTGAGTTATGTGGATTGCTTTGAAATTGAATTCCAGCTTTGAGCCATTTACCTTTTGGTTATTCTATTTCCTACTTATATTACCCTTTCCTTCCAAGTAACCCTGAATTTGTCAATAGTTATCTTCTAAAGAGGAAAAAATAGGGACTCTTTCTAGAAAACGATGCATATAAGGGCATCATTTTGCCCTGAAGTCCCATCACAAGGCAAATATCCCAAAAGATCACTGCTCTGGAATTTTCATGGCCACCAACCAATGTGACTCCGACCCAGATCAGGAGGGGAAAGTCAAAGAGCTCTACTCCTCTCCAAATAACTTCAGGAAAGTCTTGATATCAAGGACCCCTGGGGGGCAGCTTGTCCATAAGCCCAATACAAAAGTCTGGATCCACCATAAGCCAAGCTTGCACTTTCCCAGGCCAACCACGTCCCAACACCTGAGCCTTGGGCCTGTCCACCAGATTGTCATTGGGCCAATGCAGATCTAAGGGTAGAGCTGCCCTATGGGGAGTTAGGATAGGATTCTCAGTCTGACTCAGGTTTAAATCTCATCTCTAATATTTGTGACCCAATTTACTGCACATCCTTGGGCAACTGTTTCAGTTGCTTCATCTATCAAATGAAGCCCAGGTGGTCTCTAAGGTCCCTTCTAGCTCTAGATCTTTGGTTGTTAAGGTTCTTCTGTGTGTTCAATGCAATATGAGGGTGAGTAGAGGACACCAAAGAAGTAAGATGGAGGCTTAAAGGTACAGTAAAAATCGTACAGGCTCTGGACTCAGAGATCTCAGGTTCAAATCCTGCTCTGACACTTCTATAAGCTCATACAAGCTTGGTCAAGTCACTTAACTCCCAGTTTTGTTTTTTTTATTGTTTTGTCTTTTTGCTGAGGCAATTGGGGTCAAGTGACCTGCCTAGGGACACACAGCTAGGAAGTATCAAATGTCCGAGACCAGATTTGAACTCAGGTCCTTTTGACTTCAGGGCTGGTGCACTACCTAGCTGCCCCTAACCTTCAGTTTCTTAAGTGTGGGTTATGATCCCTTATCAGCTCTCATAACTGAATATGAGGGTCATAAAATTATGATTTATTATCAAAATTTGATTGGATATCTATTTCATATATCTATATACCTGGAATCACGTAAAAATTTCTTGGGCAAAAAGAGGACACGAGTGGGAAAAGTTTAAGAAGCCCTGACTTAACCTACCTAGGCCTTACTTTCCTTGCCTGTAAAATGAAGAGGTTGGGGCAGCTAGGTGGCGCAGTGGATAGAGCACCAGCCCTAAAGTCAGGAGCACCTGAGTTCAAATCTGGTCTCGGACATTTAACACGTCCTAGCTGTGTGACCTGGGCAGGTCACTTGACCCCAATTGCCTCAGCAAAAAATAAAATAAAATAAAGAGGTTACAACCTCCTGGAATTCCTTTCCAGCTCTAATTCTGGGATCTTATATGTGACACTGGGCAAATCACTTCATGTCCCTGGGTCTTTTAGTTCCCTTATCTTGAAATGGATTAGTCCTAGTCTGGACTAGTTCACATATGTACTTGGCAACCTCTGCAAAAGCACAAGGAGCAGGGGCAGTTAGATGGCACAGTAGATACAGCACCAGACTTGGAGTCATGAAGACCTGAGTACAAATCCAATCTCAGATACTCGACACATACCGGCTGTGCAAACTTGGGCAGATCACTTAACTCCACTTGCCTCGCAAAACAAAAAAAAGCATATGGATTCCTTACTGATTATGGGTTAAATGATAGAAAGGGAACCACATAGACTGGGCAAGATAGCAACCTAGGAAAGAAAACAGAATCATCTATGACAAAACATGTTGTCCCTAATCCAAAACCCAGAGATGTAGCCATGTAATTCAAGTCCAGAAGTCCTCAGAAGTGACACATCATGACTGCAAAAGACACCAGGCTCATCATCTTCCCTTTCGGCCGTCCACTGCCTATTCTGTTTTCAGCAGGACTGAATGTCTGGCACAGAGTGCTGGTCTCGGAGGCCTGTGTGACCTGAGGTAAGCTAATTCTCTTCTCCAAACCTCATCCCTCACAAGGCTGGTTCTAAGACTAAATGCAATTATAGATAGAAAAGATTAGGGAAATCTTAACCTTTCAGGGTTCAACTCAAGGGTGACCTACACTAGGCTTGGCTTGCTCAGTTCTACCCATTCTCACCTTACACTTAAGTTACTTGGGATTAATTTTATACAATTAAGATGTTACATGCTGTCCCTCCTCCTACTCCCTCAGACTTGGCTTTCTGAGGACAGGCATCAGCTTTTCAGGGTTTTTTTGTTTGTTTTTCTATGCCCAGGACTTAGCACAGTATCTGGAACAGAAGAAGTGCTTGAGAAATGTTTATTTGAGTGAATGGCTTATTTCTATGATTATTAAGAGAGAACAAAGGAACAATTAATTAGATGGGGTCAGCACTTGAGGGTAACCTAAAGTATATTTTTAATTAGGGAATAGGTTAAAAACAGCTATAACCATCACTTGTTTAACTTGTTAAAAGTTAGCCTACAAGAGAGCAATTTGGAACTATGCTCAAAAAGTTATCACACTGTGCATACCTTTTGATCCAGCAGTGTTTCTACTGGGCTTATATCCCAAAGAGATCTTAAAGAAGGGAAAGGGATCTGTATGTGCCAAAATGTTTGTGGCAGCCCTGTTTGTAGTGCCTAGAAACTGGAAAATGAATGGATGCCTCTCAATTGGAGAATGGCTGAATAAACTGTGGTATATGACTATTATGGAATATTATTGTTCTGTAAGAAATGACCAGCAGGATGATTTCAGAAAGGCCTGGAGAGCCTTACATGAACTGATGCTGAGTGAAATGAGCAGGACCAGAAGATCATGAGATACTTCAACAACAATACTATATGATGATCAATTCTGACGGACCTGGCCATCCTCAGCAAGGAGATGAACCAAATCAGTTTCAATAGAGCAGTAATGAATTGAACCAGCTACACCCAGTGAAAGAATTCTGGGAGATAACTGTGAACCATTATATAGAATTCCCAATCCCTATATTTTTGTCCGCCTCCATTTTTGATTTCCTTCACAGGCTAATAGTATACTAAAGTCTGATTCTTTTTGTACAGCAAAATAACTATTAGGACATGTATACTTATATTGTATTTAATTTATACTTCAACATATTTAACATGTATTGGTCAACCTGCCATCGTGGGGAGGGGATGGGGGGAAGGAGGGGAAAAATTTGAACAAAAGGTTTGGCAATTGTCAATGCTGTAAAATTACCCATGCATATAACTTGTAAATAAAAAGCTATGATAGTAAAAAAAAAAAAAGTTAGCCTAAACATTAAGTGTCTGAAAAAAATTGTCCACAACAGTGATACTGGCCAATTAATCTTTATTTACATCAACAAAGTTGATATATTTGAAGTATTAACTAATTTTACCATTGTGATGACCTTGCCATTAAAAACAAACTTTAAAAGAAACAGAAAAAACAAATATCTGCTTGTCAGTATCTTCAATTCATTCAGTCAGTTTTTCCAAAACCTTGACCCTGGGCCTCTTCTAGGAGTGTCCAGAGTCCAAGTCTGCCAACAGTTGGATGACAAGGCCAATTTTCCCTTATCAAGACACTCTACAATCAGAACTCTTATCACAGAAAATCAAAGTGCTTTTAAAACATCTCATCTTTTTAGTCTTCATGGCCCTTCTTTAGGGTAATTGCTATTATCCTATTTTACAGAAAAGTAGACTGAGGCAGAGACACCAAGTAAATGGCAATGGTTTCACGGTCCATTGAGGAAAGTCTTTTTCTCTTCACTAGCCTGTCCATGTGTGCCAAAAAAGAAAATGGAAAATTGAAGGGATGTCCATCAAGTGGGGAATGACTGAACAAGTAATGATCTAAGACAATTCCAAAAGGCTCATGATGGAAAATCGTATCCACGTCCAGAGGAAGAGCTATGGAGTCTGAATGCAGATCCAATAATGCCATTTTCACTTTTCTTTTGTTTCTTTTTTCTTTCTTGGGATTTTTCCCTTTGGTCCTGGGTCTTCCTTTAACACATGATTAATGTGGAATTATGTTTAAAATGATTATATGTGTAAAAAAAAAAAGGAAGAAAGAAAGGGGGCAGCTAGGTGGAGCAGTGGATAGAGCACTGGCCCTGAAGTCAGGAGGACCTGAGTTCAAATCTGATCTCAGATTTAACACTTCCTAACTCTGTAACCCTGGGCAGGTCCCTTGACCCCGATTGCCTCAGCAAAAAAAAAAAAAAAAAAAAAAAAAAAAAAAAAGAAAGAAAAAAAGAAAGAAAGAATTGTGTGCCAAGAACAGAAGGCCTGGCACAAACAAGTATGGGGCCCAGCAAGATGGGGGAGGTATCTGCCTCTTCGGGGAATATTTTGCAAACAACCTGCCCTCTCTGGGTGCAGTTTCCTCTTTTATAAAAGGAGGCAATTATATCAGCAGATCACTCAGGTCCCCCATGGCTTTAACCGTCTATGTATCAAGGCCATGAAAAACTACTGCCAATGGCTATTTCCAATCAATAGTGCAGAATGATCAAGTTTCAACACCAAGTACACTGTTCCCTTCAGCTCCCTCTCCCTCTCTCCATGTCACTGGAGCCCAACAGAAGCACTGGCTTTGGAGTCAGAGGGCCTAGGTTCAAATCTCCAATCTATTAAGGATTAGCTGTGTGACTTTGGACAAATCAACTCCCTACTTTGGCCCTCACCGTCTTCATCCACAAGAGAAGGGGTGTGAAAGAGATATTCTGGAAGGCCAGTTCCAACTTTAGGTCTTAGGATCAGAGAAACTGAGCCACCCAAGTCCTCTTCCAATGCCCCACTAAGGGGACAAAGGTGACCCTGGGCTTTCCAGGGTTATGCTGGTGAAGTCTAAGTGAGGCCAAGTTCTATCTGGCTGGAAGGAGCTGAGGGATAAGCTGGCAAAGAACCACTGTGGGTTATATATGGGCTCCTACCATGGGAGATCCAGCTTCACCAAGTTCCAATAGCCTTTGGGGCAATCATATGTTAATGTTTCAACCACAGTGGCTCTCTAAGACTCTGTCCTAAATCAGAGAGGAACAGAGTCCCAATGGACAAGGTCCTACTGGTAAAAGACCTGTTCTGTGAAGTACTGCTCCTGTGGCCCACTCTCAAGAGCAAATGTAATCTCATCCCTGGGCATCCTTCAGAGCAGGATTGCTAAGGGGGTGTGCTGACCCTGGTTCAGCCTCTGGCTATTTGAACTGTCTAAGCTCCCCTGACCACAGTAGCAAACAATGCTGCCAAAAGGAAGGCAGAGGCAAGGGGGAAGTCAGGGAATAAATGAAGCAGGCATCCCTTTGAAGCAAAAAGCAATTGAGCATCTCCAATGTACCTGTCACAAAATACAGGAACTTGCCATTTGGAGGAGGTTCAGAACATCTTGTAGTGGATAAAACCATCCAGCCATCTTGTAGTCAGAAAACTTGGCATTGAGTCTCAGCTCTGTTAGATCCTTGAAAAGTTACCCCAGAAGTCACCTAAACTCTCATAGGCCTCAGTCTCCTCATGATGGTTTAACCTCAAATTGACCTCAAATGAGGCTAATGAGAGCACTTGCTCTCCATACCCAGGACCAGAGACTAAGAGCTTGAAGGGACCTTCAAGACTATCAAATCCAAACTTTGACAGGATAGATTGGGAAAACTGAGGGCCAAAGAGGAAAAGCAACTTTACAGAATGACAGACTCTCAGGATCTCTGAGTTGGAAGGCATTTCAGTGACCATTTAATCCAATCTATACCTGAAAAGAGAAACATACAACATACACACAAGAGGCCTTGAGTTTCTGCCATACAAAAATCAGTTAAAGGAAACAGAAACATTTAGTTTGTTGAACAAGAGGGGGGGGAGGGGAAATGTGATTGCTATCTTCAAGTATTCAAAGGACTGTCATTAGGAAAAGAGATTGGACTTATTCAGTTTGGCCCGAGAAAGCCAAACTAGAAGTATTGGACACAAACTGCAAAGCAAATTCAAGTCTGATGGAATGAAAGGCTTCCATAAGTTCAATGGGCTGCCTCAGGAGTAAGGAGTTCCTGCCTTTCTGGAGGATTTCACATAGATGCTGAATGTTCCTTTGTTGGGTGTGGTATAGTAAGGATTATTATTTTGCTTGTGCATTGGACTATATACTTCAAAGGTCTTTTCCAGCTTAATAATTCTGCGATCTGGTATTCCTGTCACCATGGCAGTAAGCAATGGTAGCGCCACAATTTGAAAATGAGTCCAAAAAAGATGAATTCAGCATCTTCCCACTGGACGATGGTTGAAGTGAGAAATGCACTTGTCAACTCTGAGCTCTGCAGAATTGTTTCCCCACGTGCAAAGATGCCTCTTCCTCCCACCCCCAAATTGAAAAGGCTACTAGGGCAGTCTTCTGACACAGCAGCAGCAGCCCAAAGGGTATTGCCTACAACTTCGGCAACTTTTCCCATTTTGTCTGACTAGAGATCTGCAGGTTGGGAGTGCTGAGCTCTGAGCTGTTTCCTTTGGAAGCATAGTACAGGCTGCGCAAGGCCATAGACTGCAAGAGGGCCTCTCGAGCTCGGGACACCTCAATGTTTTGTTCTTGTGAGATCTGAAGGCTAATGTGATTCAAGTTGTTCATTAGTAGATTGGAAGCCACAAGACTGGTCACAGAGCGGCATCGGGTCAAGTTCTCTTCAAAAACCTGCTTGTAGAGCTCATCCACCTTCTTTTCCACGTAACTGTTAAGCAATGAGTCAGAGAGGGGCTGTTTGTGCAAGAGGATGCTTCGTTCTCGAACCTCATCTCCAGGCAGGAATTTGTACGCCACGGGAGGCTGCCTGCTGGGGATGGGAGAACGGCCCAGTAGGATGTCCTCTGAGAGAAGCAAGGGTCCTGTGAAAGTCTCATCATGGGCATGGTCCATGAAACAACCAGAATCATAAGCATGCCCCACACGATTTCCCCCAATATGGAGATCAGGATAATTCTGGCAGATGCTAGCGCAGGACCATGAGCGATACAGATCCAGCTCGCTTTCTTCTGGTGGGGCTCTTTGGGGGATCTGCAACGCTGTGGACGCATTGCCCTGGAGGGCTGCACTCTGTTGGCCCTGCATTGCCACCCCATCTGCCGATCTCTGCTGGCACATATCCTTATTGTGCTCTGGGCAGCTTGCAGGCGGCCCACTGTCCAGCCCCTTTGTTTCAGTGGAGGGAAGCTTAATATCTTCACTCTCCAAAAGCTGGTCTGTCCAAGGTTCCTTTTCTTTTTTGGGGTTCTGCTTACATGTGTGTGCTTGGTATGACTTAATGTGCTCTTGGTACAGGATCCCAGGTAAGAAAGCTTCTGCTAGCATTTTGTCAGAACAACCTGCTAACCAGCAGAGTGCAGTATAATCCTAAAAATGAAGAGTTCAGATAAAGAATACTGTGAAAATAGTTGGAGGAAATAGACCACTGGTCTGCAGATTTTTTTTTCATTGGGTGCTCCTATCAGTAAGAAAAGAAAAACTGAGCACATACCCCCCAGTAAACACCTATTTTCTTATCTAGAAATCACACATACACACACACACACACACACTCCCCTCTGTCTATTTCTGGACTATCTTCTCATCAATCTGCCCCTACTTCAGACATCATCCTCATCTCCATCCCCCCATAACCTTGGAATCTGCCCTCCTGTTATCCCCCCAACAAGAGGTGAACTTGTCCCCTTCCCTTGCCCAGGCCTTCACCCCACTTGCTCCTCATTTCCATAGTATATCCTATTTCTTTTCAATTCCCCTTGACATGATGTCTTCCCCCATCAGAATGGAAGCAGGGATTGGCTTGCTTGCCTAGCACAGTGCCCAGCACAAAGTGCTCATCTATCTATCAATCTATGTGCATTATAAAATTTCCACCAAAACAGCCAACAAAAAAGGATAAGATCAAACATTTAATAATTTACTAAAAAGCTAATCATTTATTAAGTGCCTCCTATGTGTGCCAAAAGCTGTGCCAGGTAAACGTAAGTACTAAGAGTCCTTCCTCTCAAGAAGCTTCCATTCTAACAGGGGCAGAAAATAAGGATATATAAAAATACACCTGAGACAAATGTAAAGCGAATAGCCTGACTGAACAAATAAGAAATAAAAAGAAGTGAAACTCAAGGTGGCATGAGCAGTTCTGTGAGAGCAGGAAAGACGTTGTGCAGAAGGTGGTGCTTGAGCTCCATCTTAAAGAGAAGGTCTGCAAAGGGAAGGTGAGGAGAGACCATATCCCGGGGGTGGGGGGCACAGGGCCCACAAGGAGAAGGGAGCTGAAGAAAGAGAATGCCAGCTGGGTGCAGAATGGCTGAGTGAAAGAGGAATCATAAAGAAACACCAGAAAGATAGACCAGGTTGGGTAGGGATTTACAAGTTAAACAGAGGGAGTCTGGTTTGGTTTTCATAATTCGGAAAGACCTACTAGAATTGGATCAGTAGGACAGTTATATGATTAGCTTTGTATTTCAGGAAGATCAATATGCATCTGTGTAGAGAATGGACTGGAGTGAGGAGAAGCTGGAGGCAGGGAGACCAACCAGGAGGCTACTGCAGTCATCTCAGTGAGAGGAGATAAGGTAACTAGGGGAACAGAAAAGGTAGCAACAGCAAGATCTGGCAACTGATCAGACTGGAAGAATGAGGGAGAGGGAGGAACTAGAGGATGTGGACCTGGGTGAGGAGATAAATGGTGATGCTTCTGACAGAAATAAGGAAGGAGGGAATGGTTTGAGGGGAAACATGATGGGTTCAGTTTTAGATATACTGAGTCCATTATGGTTGTGGGAGATCTGTTTGAAAATACCTACTAAGCAACTGGTGATATGGAATTAAGGTATAGTGAGAGACTGGGGCAAAATATGGAAATCTGGAAGTCATCCACATAGACACGGAGAGTTAAAGCCATGGGGTTCAGAGGGATCAACGAGACAGTACAGAAGTGGAAGAAAAGACACAGCCACATCAGGGGCCAGGATTGTGGATGATGAGTCAACAAAAGAAATGAGAACAAGAAGTAAGCCAGATAGGAGACAAACCAGGAGAGAACAGTATCAAAAAACCACAGAGATGAGAAAGCATTCAGGAGAAGAAGGTCAGCAACATAAGGTTTTGCAAATAGATCAATATGAGCAGACTGAAAAAAGATCATCAGATTGGATCAATCAGAGATAGATGGTGATTTTGGAGACTGTGGCTTCAGTCAAGTGATAAGGTTAAAAGTCAGACTACAGAAGGGCTGGGGAGTAGAGAGGAGAGGAGGTAGAGGCAGGTGAACAATGTTTAATAGAAACAGCTCATAACAGGAGAAAAAATATAGGGGATTGGTGAGTATCTAGCGAAGGAGCTTTTAAAAGACAAGAGAGTCACGTTTGAAGGCAGCAGGGAAGCAACTCAGATGATAGGAAGAGTTTGACAATTAGAGGTGGGCGGGGATGACTGAAGGGACAATATGGAAGGACAAGAGATTAAGAGGTATGAAGAGAAGGTGGCCTTGACCAAGAGAACTACTACCTCTTTGTCAAAAAGCTGGGGGAAAGGAGGAAAGGATGAGATGATAGAGAATGAGAGAGGAAGGGGCTCAACTTTTTTTTCAGTATAATAAGAGTCAAGGTCCTCAGCAGAGAAGGGGGGGGCATGAGGGGCTTCAAGAATGAAGAGCAGATTTAAAATAGCTTCTGCAGGAGTGAGATAGGGAATCAATTAGGAACTAATAAAAGAACTGCCCTGCTTCAGTAAGGGCCCAGCTTCGGTTGGAAAGTCAGCATGCTTGGACATTTTCTCAAGCTTTATTCAGCATCTCTTAAGTAGGAATGAAGGAGGCAGATGTTGATGAAATAATATCTGATTCCAGAGTTAATGGAGAGACACTGGAATTTAGTGAGTAGGGGAGTGACATGTTCAGACCTGTGCTTTAAAAGAGAAAATTTTTGTAGCTATGGGGATGCTGGATTGGAAGGTGGGCTGGGAAGGCCTGAGGAGGGAGGCCAAAGAAGACGCTACAGAAAGGACAGATGAAGGACAGAACTAAGGTGGTGGTCATAAGAGTTGAGAGAAGAGGACATAGGCAAGAGACATAGAAGAGGTAGAAAAAGCAAGAGCCGGCAACTGGTTAGATATGAGAGCCATGAGAGTGAGGACATAGCCGACCGAGAGGCAAGGAAGCTGGGAGAGTGGAAGAATGATGGCACCCTCAAAATAAACAAGTTTGAAAGGGAAGTATCATTGATGGGAAAGGTTAGGGAGTGAGATTGCTGATGAAGAACACACTGCAATGATGCCATCCCATCCTGTGTGATTCACTTTACTCCCTCCCAAAACAAAAAAGGGGAAGGAGGGCCTTTACTCATTCATTTACTCATTGTGCTCAGGGTGCCTAGTCAAGTCATTTAGAAACAGAGGTGTGGAAACATTAAGGTGTCAAGGTTTAGGTCAGGTTAGAACCCTCGAAGGGTTAATGCTACCTGTGCAGCCCCAGAGGAGGGATGGGAAGGGCTGGAGTGGAGCATCCTTGTGTGAGAATGAGAGAAGGGATCGATGTTGGAGAACACAACTACAGACAAGTGCCTTTAGGGAAGTAATATTTTACAGAGAAATGAAAACTGGTTTAAGATTATAAGCATTAGCCCATTTATCTTTTTCTAATCAATAATCTCCCACCTCTGAGCTTTTGCACAGGCCACTTCCCCATTCCTGCAATGCAGTCCCTTGGCTCCACTGCCGCTCTCTTAAAATAGCTCTTCCTTTAAGGCTTAACTCAAAAGCCAGTTCTTCTGCACAAGGTCCCCTTCCTTTTAAAGTCCTTCACACACTGGTCCAAACCAGCTTGTCCAGACTTATTACTTGTTATTACCTCTCACTTGTGCCTCCACATACATTCCCATCTCTCACCTCCGAGCTTTTGGAATACATTTCTCCCTTGTCACCTTCACTTCATAGGGTCCCTGAAGGCTCTGAATATTCAACTCAAGAGCCACCTCCTACATCACCTAACCACTATCAGCTGCTAGGACCTCTCCCTCCCCACCAATTACTTCCTCTTTAATTTATCTGTATCCCCTGTTTATTTATGTGTGCACAATATCTGCCCCAATCAAAAAAAGAGCCCCATAAAGGTGGGGCCGTTTCATGTCTGTCACACAGAAGGCACTTTTTAAAAATAAATGTTTGTTGAATGAATAGCTAAAATAAAAATTCAATTGAAACACAAAGCTACAAAATAAGGAAAATAAGCCACATCACTCATAAATGTTTTCACACATATTAATGTCCTCAGGCAGTACTAGAATCTACTAGAATCTAGTAGAGGAGCTTTCCACCACACCATAGGGACTGGCTCCATGCTTTTACTGGCATAAGGAAATGCGCCATGAGAGGTGGATGCTGTGGCCGGGCACTGTCTCACCTCAACTTAGGCTCGAGAGTTGCTTGGTGCATTGAGGGCTTCAGCAACGCACCCAGGGCCCCCTGGCCAGCACGGGGCCGAGGCAGGCCCGTTTTTCCCAGACAGCCTTCTCTCCTCACTGCCTGGTACTGTACCACCCTACAGAGCCCACCTGGTCGCGGTTTACTTTTTTTGAGCCCTGCACTCTTGGCAAGTGAGGGTAGCTCAGAGAAGGGCATTCGTTGTCCTTAACCCTAAGGGGCCGCTTCGTTCTAGGACCCCACTTGCCAACGTGGCCATTCCCTCTCAAGGTGGGTCGCTTCTGGGAGCTTCCGAAATCGCACGTCCCAGGTGTGGGCCGAGGAGCTCCTTCCCTGGAACTTCCCAGTACTCAAGGCCTGCTGGGGGCATTTCACACAGAACTTACCTGTCCCTCCCCTCTCGGTGCCAGTCCCGGGCTGGGATCTCTAAGCGTTGCTCCAGGGCAAACTCTTCGGGCCGGGGTCGAGGAGCTTAGGCTCAGCTCCCTCCGAGGTCCCCAGCAGTCCCAAGGCCGCTCGGGACTGCCCGCCTTTTCTTGGCCCGTACCCGAGATAGCCCTGACCACAGACAAGCCCTTCCTCTTTGATGGCCAACCCAGAGGAAGAGTCGCGTGGGCTGGTCACGAGGGTGGGAATGCCAGGGCGTCGAAAGAGGAAGTGGGGAAGCGCAGCCCGGGCCCCAAACCAGGGTTTTCCCGGGAAGGGGGAAATGGTCCTGCTGAGGCCTGCCCCTCCCCCTCAGCCTCGGGGACTCACTCTCGGCCTCAGGCGCAGCCTCGGCCCCACCCCACTCCCAAGTGCAGCCCGGGTACAGGCCCCGACCCCTCGCTACCTCAGGCTGTCGCCGTCTGGGGGGAGAGGGTGGAGTGGGGGGAGTGGAGGACAGCCCTTTCACCCCCCTCATAATTCCTCACACAATGCTGGGGACGGGAGGTGTGGTAAACGAAAGCGAGCCTCAGAGAAGGTAGCACTCCAAGTTGGCCCTAGGCTAGGCTTTCGACAGAACAGGAAACTGAGGCTCAGAGGACTAGCGGACTGGCCCAGGAGCCTCTGGCCAGGGAGTGCCACGAAGGCAACACCCAGCTGGGGGAGGGGGAAGGAAGAGGGAAGGGCGTGGATCGTCCCGCGCTTTAAGTTTCCCAACAGCTGATTGGCTCCCGTGACCGGCCCGAGCTGCCCGGAACTCTGCGAGGGCGAAGGGGAGGGGAGTTAGAAAATGTGTGTGCGCCTGCGCAGACAGTGGAGCGAGCGGGTACCGCCCACCCTACGCAGAGCCGGCGGGGTCCGGCCCAACCTGGACAAAACCGCTACTCAAATAGCCAGTTTTGTACGTATAACCCCGCCCTGTCTCCTGCTCTCTACTTCCTTCTCTATCGTACTTTTTTTTTTTTCTAAACTAGGGAAGGGAGCCGGGCGTGGCTTCTGAGGACCTGGATTCCAATCTTGTTTGCTGTCTTTGTGACCTTGGACAAGTCGTTCAAGTCTCTCGGTTTCTCCCGCTGTAAAATGAGAAGGAAGGGGGTGGACTCCCTGCGCCCTAAGAACCCTTCCATCTCCAGATCTATGAGCCTCTGATCTCTGAGGCGCCATAAGGATTCTGGATCTTCCCTGAAGTTAGCACCGAGGAAGGAGTGGGGGCGGGAGGGCTCTAGTAAACATTTCCAAGGATATGCCGCGACGTCCTGCTAGCAAGCAAGCAGGGCTACGAGTCCCAGGTCCACACACGCTCCGGGATCTGTGGCTGTACTCGCTCCCGTATTTCACAGGGTATAGTGCGCCGTTAAACCCACTAAAGTGCCTGAGTTGTTCTTCTCTCCTCCTCCCCGTCCCCCTCGCCTCTGGGCCGCTTGTTGGGTCCGTGGCTGGGACTCATGGATGGCCAGTGGGAGGAGAAAAGAACAGGAACTAGAAATTGGCAGAGAGAGAGGGGCTCGAGGAAGAAGCGGGGGAAGGGAGGGGGGAGAAAAGGAGGAGCAGGGTGGCCCAGCCCACTGGCTCAGCTTAATAAGCTTATTAAGCCCTCCGTGATCCACAGATAGTGACAACTGAAAACAGAGCCCCCTTGCCTATCGGTGACCTCTGAAGGGGATCTTGACGATTTCCCATTGCAACTGGACACGGAGCTGAGGGAGGGCCCAGGTCCCAAACTCCCCTTCAGCATTACAATGACCTTCTCTAGCTCTTTATTCAAGTGTATTACACCAATCGGTCTTAGTCCTTGGAGAAAAGTGGGACAGAAGGAAAAAAGAAATGAGAGGAAGGAGGTAATTATCCCTCCCTAGGAGTCAGTCGCTTCACCTGTAAAATGGGAAAGCACACTTTACCCTATAGCTTAGAAATGTGTTCCGGCAAGGTAAGCATACCCCTAGGCCGGTATCCTAGCCACGCTAGCGTTCCCAGAGGGCCTGATCTTTAGGTCATCACCGATGGAAACAAGAACAGGACAATGTGAAGAAGGTTTAGCCCCAGAGCTGCCACATAAACTGGGATATTTGGCTACAAGAAAATATCTGTCAGCCCGAAGAATGGAGGCAGGAGGGGGTAGAAGTAATAACTAGTACCTTCTCCATCTAGCACTCAGACACCTTTGTTAGTCTGCTCCAGGCTGGAAGAAATTTTTAAAGTGCACCACCCTTCAAAGCATCTACAGACAACAACAAAATTACATACGTACATAAAAAAGAAAGGGTCTGGAATAGAAACCCAGGTCTTAAGCCTGGTGATTAGCTACATTTGCCAAAGTTAAACAATTCCACCAAGTGGATGTTTCAAAGTGGCTGTTTTTATTTTTATTTATTTCACTAGCCTTTTTCCAGTAGGTGTGAGCTGGTTTTTTGTTGATTTTTGAAACAGCTTTTACAGCAGTTTATATTTTTAGTTTGTAAGGGGCAATATGGTGTACTGGAAACCATACTAAATTTGGAGTCTGAAGGCCTGGGTCTGAATCACAGCTGAAACATTTCCTATCTGTGTGACTGAGGTCAGGTCACTTCCATGCCTCGATTTTAAGGAAATGTTTTGGATCAGAAGTATCAAACATACAGCCTCTACGTTACTGCTCCAACACTCCCCAGTGCTCCTGGAACTGTTTTAAACTGTAATTGGGAAATATGAAATGAAATAAGTCAAATACAATGGAATGCAAATAATGTTAATATGTGGTTTTCTATGTCCACTTGGCCCTAGGAATCTTTATGTACAGTTTAGTGGCCCTGTTTTCATATGAGTCTGGCAACACTGAATCAGATGATCTCCCAGATCCCTTCCAGTTCATCATCTTATAATACTAGGAAAAAGCTCCCAAGAAGGAAGGGGGCCAGTACTCACAGCCAAACTTCTGACTCAGCATGGACTCTCTAAAGTATTCTTTTCTTCCCCACAGCATGGGTCAGCACCCCAGCAGTTCTGAGGACAGAAGTCCTGATCTATAACCTTTCCGCCCATCTTAGCCCAGTGTCACTGCCCTTCTGTCTGGAGTCCCCAATTCTTCAAGCTGAAGTTGATGGTTAGTATGCATTGGGAATAGGAATTAATCTGTAAAAGAAAATGCTTTGGGATGAGGAAGTCAAGCCTGGAATGACTGGGTAGGAGGGTAGGGTGGCTGCGATGACCCAAAAGACATCTCTGCTGTCGGTTCCTCTTTGAAGTCAGTCCGAATTATTGTGACATAACACACTCCAAAGAAGAAAACACCATGGTTGGCAATTTCGGGAAACTCTCAGCTATCCCACTGAAATGTGTAGGCTTTTCTAAATATGAGTGGTTAAGCAGGATCGTAGTCATCCTTCCCATGAGTCAAGGCCAGCCATAAGCAAAAAGCCTGACAACGATCCCTGGGCAAAAACAGCATCAAGTCGGAAAGGATGTGACAGAACAGTGATTCTGGAGGCAGAGCTCCAAGGGGACCTCGATTCAAAGCCCAGATCTTTTCAACTGGACTGATCTCAGGTAATAGCAATAATAATCTCCAGTGTTTATATATTGCTTTAAGGTTGACAAAATGCTGTATGGATGGGATCAAATGAGAATTTGATCCTCACAATGGCCTTTAGGAAGTAGGTATGACTATTCTCTCTTTTGACAGAAAAAGAAACTGAGTCTGAGTGATGTTAAGCGACACATACAGTCCCACAAGTGGGAAGTATTGGAGGCAGATCTGAATCCAAGTCTCCCTGGACCCAGTTCTGAGGTACCATGTAGGTACCTCAGGTCACAACCTCTCCAAGCTTCACTTTTCACATCAATAAAAGGTGTGTGCCAACACCGCCAACCCCTGCCTCTGGGAACGATGCTCCTTAAACTTTGAGGCAGGAGGGAAATCAATGATTTCCCCTAGAATCCTAGCACCTCCAAGTTGGAAGGAACCTCAGAGGCTCCCAGTAATAAAGCTCATTCACCTGCAAGATTAATTTGAGTCTCTGTAAGTTGCTCTGGGCCCAGATCAGGAAACCTGAACCTGGAAATCCCCCAACTTCCTCTAAAAGGAACAGCCTCCTTTCCATAAACTGGTTTTACCGAGGTCACTGAGAAGGGGGAAAACATTAAAGCTTTCATTCTGTTTCTTCTCTTATTTTTCCAGGTGAGGCAAAGATGATCTGCTTTTTAGATAGCAGCCATATGAAATATGAGTTAATAGACATATCAATCAATAAATCCTTCAAGAAATGAGGACAAGGACTGGTAATCCTAAGGCTCAGCATCAACACCCTCCCCATGTTCAACAGAGGTGTCTAGTGCAGAATAAGAATAAAGCCGGATGTTCTTTGCTTTTCCTTGTGAGATCATAGAAAGAAGGGGAAATACCACATTTCTAAGGCTTTGAGGACCAAGAGCAGGACTCCCCATCTTGTGAGAAGGGATAGGTATTGCTCTAGGACAAGGGCAGTCTGTAGAGGGTGACAGCTGCTCCCCAACCATCCTGATGCTTCCTTATGGTACGGGATGTTCTGCCATGGACACGATCCCAGGTAAGTGGGACCCAGCTGCAGAGGATTTGTGTATATGTATGCAGACATGTATGTATGTATGTGTTTGAAGAACTATCTGCCCAGCAAAAAGCAGCCCAGATAATTCTAGGAAAACTAAACACCGGGAGATGAAAACTTAGGTCACGGGCAGTCTAGGAAATAAAGGACAATTTGCACACCAATATGTAATAAACATGATGCCCCCTGGTCTTTTTTAGTTAGATTTTTTTTTTAATGGAAGCCATTTGGAAGGGGGAAAGAAAGGAAACTTGGGAGGGACGTGTAGGAGATTTGCAAAAACTCCAAGCTCTGTATGTTGCAAAAGCTCTTTCATCATCTTTTTGTGTTGCTTAGAAATAGAATCCTGTAACATCCGTATTCTAGGGAAACTCCACGATGATAAAGAGAACCATATTTTGTGAACATTTAGGTAGTAAGTTAATTTGGGAGTTTATAAAGACACCTCGCCTCACTGAGTATTATCAACATTAACGCAACGATTCTATTTTAATTGCTTCTAGGACTTCGAAATGTTTATTGATGCAAATCAGCAAAGAAAGATCTATGAACTCCTAAGGCTGTCAGCAGTGAAATACTGAAGAAATGGAAATATTCAGACAGGGCTGCTTACCCTTCTAGCTCTCTAATTCATTGCTCTATATCGCAATCCTGTATTTTTCCTGTTGAAATCGTGAGATAGATTGTGTTGTGGGGACTCTAACCTATGCCATTCTAGCATTTCCATTTTCTAGGAAAACGAGAGGCAATAAGGCATGGTGCAAAGAGGGTCGGCCTTGTAATCAAGAAGCCCTGAATTCGAGTTCTGACCCTGACATATACTGGCAGTGTGAAGGAGAGCACATCATTTAACCTCTTAGTGATCCAGGCACCTCTTTGAGACTATAATTAGCAGACAAGATTCTGATCTGCAGGTGAAGGGAATCTCCACCCTGGGGGGCCCTTACACTGATAAACTCACAGACCCCCCCCCAATAAAAGGATTCTTCAAACTGTCATTGAGGCGGCACCCTGTTGGCTCTGAAGCCATTCCTATCACCAAGTTCTGAAAGGATTTTTTATATAGGGGAGACTAGATTGTGTTTTGACATAGTCTTTGAGGGTTACCTACATAGAAGCAAGAACATCAACTTTAGGACATCAAGATTTTCCAATCCGATTTTAGTTCATCGTTTTTTTGAGTCTGGGTCTGTACCTCTGTCTGTATCTCTCTCAGCTTCCTACACCTGTCTCTTCTCTTTCTCCATCTTTTGCTGCTCTTCCTGTCTCATTCTCTGCTCTGTCCATCTCTTTCTCTTTTTTTCTCTTCTTTCTTATCTGTATAAGTGTGTAAATGTTTTTCCACATCTGTCTCTGTCCATCTCTCTTCTTTCTCCACCTTTGTCTCTTTTCATCTTTCTCCATCTTCAGTTTCTCTCTGCTCTCCATATATATAGCTCATTCTCTATTTCTAGGTTCTCTCCATGTGTTTCCACCTCTGCTCTTCCACCATCTCTCTCTGTGCTTTCTCCACCTTTCTCTTCTTTCTGTCTCTCCATCTCTTGCTCCCCTTCTCTGGTCTCATTCTCTCCTTTCTCCACTTCTCTGTCTCTGACTCTCTCTGTCTATGTGATACATAGCTTTCCATGTCTGTCACTTTCTCTCTTTGCTCTGTTTTCTCCACCTCTGTCTCCTCTCTCTCTCTCCATCTTTCTCTTTCCCCATCGCTGTTTCTTTCGGCTTTCTCCATCTCTCTTTCCATCTCGTGTCTCCTAAACGTCATCCACTGAAGTCTTCCTCTGCCTCTCCTTTGCAGTGGCACACAAAATGAGCCGATCTGCTAATGCTGACAAATGGCTTGCTCAAATGCCCTGCTGGTAGTGAATAAAGCATTGGCTTTGGGATCCCTAGAGCTCAGTGATGTACTTGGCAAATAGTAAGGGCTTAATAAATGGAGAGCTGGGTTCAAATCCTAGCCTGGCTGCTTCCGGTATACGTCACTAATCTTGACTACGGAGCTTTCTCCCCTGGACTTCCTCCTCCAGAAAATGAAGGGGTTGGACGAGATCTGAGGGATCTTCCACCTCGAACAGTGCTTTAGTCTGAGTAAATGCCTGTCTTGGAAACTTTCCGCAGGACTTTGAAGGAAAGGACAGCCTGGGGAGAGAGGAAGGCAGCTCCTTGGGCCCTACTTGGGGAAAGTCCACCAGCTGAGCAGCCAGTGCCCCATTTAACTGTTTTGCTCCATTCCTAGAAAGGCTAACTGATCCTTTAGCCAGTCATTGGGTTTAACAGACAGGATCTCGCTAATAGGGTTTTGGTTTTCCTAAATTACTCATATAATTTGTTGCTTCACAGCTCCATCTCAACATGCCTAGAGACTTTAATTCAAGTTAAGAAATGCAGATTTATTCAAGTATTCTCCATCCTGAGTGTATAAAAAAAATTTTTTTTTAAAAAGCCAAGAAATGTACCCCTTGATAGTAAGGCAACTCAGCATATAGGATGGTCTTATTTAGAGAATTTCCACAAGCAATGCATATACTGTGCTTCTTAGATTGGCACAAGGGAATTGTGAATTTCTGCTGCCATGGCAACAGCAGCATTCAGGGCCCCAGGCTCTCATTTATAAATTCAAGTCAAGGAGAAGAAAAGGTTTGACATCTTGAATTTTTCCTTACAGCCAACTTTTCAAGAACACATTTTATATATGGAAGGATACTTGGAGCAAGGGGCTGAAAAGGTGGGGGTGAGGGGAGGAGAGAGAAGGAAATAGATTTTTTCCCCCATCAGCTCTAACCCAACCCCCAGCCACTCACTCATCTACCACCGTGGGCTTTAAGCATGGCAGAAAGGAGAGGAAGGGGAAGAGGCAGCAAGGGGGGGAAGCTTAGGGGAGGAGTAAAGAGATGAAAAATGAAAGAAAAGCAAACATAGGTGGGCTTGGCTCAGAAGGAGGGGAATTGAAGGGATTGAAAGCGATTAAAAAAAAAAAAAAACCTTGCTACCCTTCCATCCCAATACCCCACCTCCCACCCCCTTCACAAACCCACGGAGCTGTACAGCAAACTGGCCCAGAAGACAGCGGGCCCGGCCTTTGAGAAGCTCAGTGCTCTCCCCATTTTGATAAATAAATTTTGGCAGAGGGTGGTCAAGGTGTAAAATCACTGCATTTAAGGAATTAGGCATCCCACAAGGAGATTTACATTTTAATAGGGACTTGGTAGAGAGGGGCATAATTGTAAAGGACATGTTCATTACTTGGCACTTTGGGAGCATATTTCCAGAAATCTTTGTTTAGCCACATCATTCTCCACATACACGAGACCACTGGCTCTAACAGAATTTTTTATATACATGCATACATACATATGTGTATATATGTATACGTGCCTTCTGTGTGTGTGTACGTATATATTTAAATTATTTCTGAAACAAAAAATCAGGACAGTTCTAAGTTACATGGAGTACTATCATCTTAGGAATGCTATTTTCTAATGGAGGAATCCATATTTTCATTTGTGAAAAAGAAGGGGTGGAGGAGTATGTTTCTGTTCACATTTAGGGCCAGAACAAAGAGACCAGACAATCCTAACATCTAAAACGTGAAAGCATCTTAAAGAGTTTTATTGGAATGGTAAATCATTGTTTCAAAGCAAAGCTATTTATTTCTATTTAAGCTAAAGAAAAAAATGATGGGGGAAAGAGGGAACAATACCAATCCTTCCCGAATCTTCAGCATTCATAATTGAATCAGAAGCACAACACAGTCAAGCAGCGGCTTTTTCCTTGCCTCTCCTTCCTCTGGATTCCACCATCCCTCCAGAGAACCACTGGGGCTTCAGCACTCGATTCCCAGCTTTCAGCTCTTCAGAAGCAAGTCGCTTCTATTCCCTCTGGCATCAGTGGTTCTTAACCCGGGGACAGTGGATTCCCAAGGGATACATGGGTCAATTTCAAGGACCCTGTGAATTTGGGTGGGAAAAAGGCATCTTTTCATTACTCTCATTAAAATTTAGCATTTCCTCTAATGATGAATTTTTAAAGAATCATTCCAAGAAAGGGTCTATAAGCTTCAGCAGAGTACCTGCAAGGTCCATGACATCCAAAGGTAAAAACTCCCTCCTAAAGTCTGAGCCGGATCTGGAGAGAAGAAGCTGACATTCCCCCACACCCCCCCCTTGCTTTTTTCCAATCTGGTGGAATAAATCTGTTTCAGAAAAAAATCGGCTCAAACACCTGAAATCCATCTCTTTGGATTGATGGTCAACCAACAGATCTGATCCCCCAAAAAGTAATATGCTGTGAACTCCCCTAAAATTTTGTCACCAGAGGACAGGTTTTCTAGGGAAATCTGATTTTCTTTTCTCATCAGAACTCTTCACATTCTGCTTTTCACTCTCTCATCTACTTTATTGGACCTAGCTATAGGGGACACAGCCAAGGAAATAAAGAACTCCCCTTTAGCATGAAACTCAAATAACTGCGCAGGGCAGACAGTCGTATTTTTTTTCTATGTGGATGAACGTGTCACTTTATCAGTCATGAGTCACTCGACTGGAGGCTAGCCACTCAATGGAATCCCCCTGCTTCGGCTAGCTGCTTCCCCCTTGAGAACAGAACCCAGTTGGCAGTACCCTCCTCTGCGTGAGAGAGAAGGCCCGAGATAGGAGGAGCGCACTTCTGATTTCACTGGTATTCGGAAGGTGTTAAAAGTCCTACCAATGCAGGCTGCCATCTTCTCCATGACTTAAGAGTCTCAGAGAGTTACCCAGAACCAAGAGTTTAGTTGATTTGTCCAGAGTCACACGGTTAGGATAGGTCAGAAGGAAGAGCTCAACTCAGGTCTTCCTGGCTTCGAGGCCAGCTCGCTAGCCATTAAAACACGTTGCCCTCTCCGGCAAGGAAGCGGAGCAAACTCGTTTTCGGCCCAAATGTTTCCCGTGTTAGAATCTGGTCCAGATACCTCGTGTCCCCCAGTATTCACGACGCCGTTATTCACACACAGATCAGTTGAACGTTCGTTCTCAACCCAGAACGAGTCTGCCGAGCAAACTCGGGAATATTTAAACAGTTTTCTTTCCACTGTTTACCGTTCCCCTCCCTTCCCTTCAGAAGAAACCACATACTATTCATTTGGCATTACTCCTATTCATTTCAGATCCCCAGCAGTCTGTAATTTCTGTTTCTAAAAATGTTGATCTCACTTTAAAGCACTGTGCCCGTGTTGAACCTCTGTAAACAATGCCATATATTCATTACATGTTGATTTTGGCAAATGACACAGCAATGCATACAGCGCAGGGTAATGGAAAGTCACTTAAAGGAAAATGGGGGTGCCCGTGGGGTGTTTTAGTAACAAAGGCTAAGTAGAATTGCTCTATGGTAAGAAACCTGCTCCCTGCGTAAGTGATGGAGGCCATATTGCTCTTTGCCCTTTTATCAGCCTTCGGGGTTATGGTTTTAAATTGGTCCCTTGCTTGGATGGATACTCTTACTGAATGTTTGCTATTATTGAAGTGGAGAAAAGATAAATCCATCTAAACTTAATGTACTCATGAAAAAATAAGCTTCACATGCTAAGAAAATGCATTTGCACAGCTGAGTTTCTGATTCCTATTTGCCAATTTCAGGAGCTTAACGCTATGGGGATGTGTCATTTGAAAACCGAAGGGGGAAACACAACCACCTAGCAAGCCACAGCCCCAACTATCACCTGGGGAACGTTTGCTCCACAACCCCTCCCATGGAAACTTGGGCTCCTTGCACGATGACTTTCTGCCCATTTTCAGCCATGTAATTGAAGGGTTCCGCGACACCACATTGACTAAAAGCTTAAGGGCCGAGTGCTCCGACACAGAGCAATCTTTGCCTACCTTGAAAGATAAGATTAAGCCTCAGCTGGGTAGTAATGCACGGGACCTGTCACCTGAATGCTTTTCTGACTTCTCAGAGCAAAGGGGTGTCTGTGGATCCCCAAAATGAGCACAGAATTTTGCCGAGGAGCCCCGAGAGCATGACGGTTTCCATCTATAAAAGACTCGGAGTATCGGAACGGCCATAAGTCATCATGACAAGTGCCAAATGATAAACGGTGCTTACGGCTTCTTTAAAAATCACAACAGAAACACATCAAAATGGTGCACAAGTACTTGCTTGGAAAAATCCAGGAGGACATCGAGGCAGCAAATGAATTAGACGGATTCTCCTCCCCTCCCGTTTTATTTTGGATTCTCATATGCTTAACAACAGGAGCTCTGGAAATATTTAAGCTGCAGTAACAATAAAAATAATAATATAAGAGAGAGGTTTTTGCATTACGATTACAAAAGGGGGGGGGCACGAATGGCCAGACAGATCACAGAGACCACTCCATCACATCTACTTGTAATTTTACAATAATCCCCTCCCATAAGCTCTAACCATAAAACATTCACATTTTAATCATGTATTTCATTGGCTATTGTTTGGACGCTGAGCACATCAAGCAACAAATTGATGCCGTAGACATGAAGCCTATTGTTTTCTGGAAGCCAGGATAATTTTGCTATTTTAGAAAAGCGATGGCGGTGGCGACTCCCTCGACAGGAGGCAGAAGGGTTCACGCTTGCTGCTTTGCCAGTGCTTGGGCTTCCTAAAAGACAAAGACCAAGTCAATTAAAATGCTCCCAAACAGTTGCCTGGAGTTACTCGGACAAAACTGCATTGGTACCAAAAACTATAAAGTTCCCTAGATTCCTCTATAATACCAGTTGCTCAGAAAATAATTGTAGCTGAGCCTCCCGGTAATCATTCCTAACTTCAGAAGGATGCGATGCTTTCTAGTTTAAAAAGTTTACAAACTTTTCAGTTTAGGAGCTTTACAACCCCGTAAGCTAAGAAGTGTGAAAAGGGTTTCTTAAGTCCACTATCTGATTATTCAAACTAAGGGTCAGAGAGGTAAAGTCATCTGCCTGAGATCATCTAGGGAGCTAAGTAGCAAAATCAAACCAAAGCCAGACCTTCTGACCCAAAGTCTGCTGCCCAAATGTATATGAGAAATCAAGAGCCTTTTACGTGGCAGCTTCTGATTTGAGAAACTCACAAGATCCCTTTCCCACAACTCCAGACCTCCTCTGATGCTTTCTGAAGGCCGAAGGTGGCTCTGGAGTACTGAAGATTATAGCAGTGGAAACCTCAAAGCCTGAGGAGATGGAGTCTGGGTTGGTCACGGCAGTACCAAGCTGTGGCAAAGAAGGCACGGAGGTGCTTGGAGGGAATGCCTGCAGTGACAGACCTTCTGCTCGACGGCCCAGATATCTGCTTCCACTGGGCTCTCGCCATGGCCCATGCAGATACTCCAGCAAGGAAACATATA
Source organism: Antechinus flavipes (assembly GCF_016432865.1). Lineage (NCBI taxonomy): Eukaryota > Metazoa > Chordata > Mammalia > Dasyuromorphia > Dasyuridae > Antechinus > Antechinus flavipes. Next base: position 61,361,519 of record NC_067404.1, on the reverse strand, counting down.
TTAAAGACAGGCTAGCTCTGCACCAAGCCACCAACGAGCCTGGCCCTGGCGACTCAGGCATCTAGAATGAGCTGTCGGCCTCTTGGGTAATAAAGAACAAAGCCCCTGCGGTTGAAAAGATGGCTGGCACACAAGTAAGTGCAAGCATGTGTGCTGGCAGCGAGCTTTCCATCTACTGATGGCATGCTGCATCTTGGTGGAGCTTCACGACCTTTCACGAGGCTGAAACTTCCTTCTCTAGGTCCTTTTCTATCTTGAGGTGAAGTGGGGATGGAGGGAGGGGGGCAGGTAAAGCACCCCGCAAGCCAGAGTTGAGAACATTCATTGTCCAGAAGGGACTTGGCAACTTTGAGAGTAACTCACAGCTTTATGTTTGAAGCCTGACTCTGCCTCTTATTACCTGTGAGATCTTGGCCCTTCCCTTCCGGGGCCTCAGTTTCCTCATGTAGAAAATGAGGGTGCTGGACTAGATAGTCTCTGAGGTCCTTTCCAGCCCCACCTCTGTGAGTCCCTCATCACATGAGCAAAAAAGAACCAGATTAAGTCTATCCAAAATCTCTGGTAAAAGGCTACACCCATGTTCCGTGTCCCAGATCAGACGGAAAAGCAGAAACTCAACCCTAATTGAACGGTAACTTAAAGAAGGGGAAAAAAATAGAAGGATGTGACCCGAATGGGCTAGACAAATGTCTTCCTCAGCAGGCTGGCTGCTGAAAAGTAAAATCTTGGATGTGCAACTATTGGCACAGAAGCTCTGTATGAAGTGGGCAGGGTGTCAGCTCCAAAGGTGAGCTGGTCTGGAGAGGCCACTTGGACCATTTTGGCCATCAAGTTAGAAAGCCAGCCGATTCCAAGGGCCAAGAGAATGGGAGCCCAAGGGGTCATTCTGATGTATCATTGGAGTCCGCCATTGCCCATTCCAGGCAAGGTGTGATTTTCTGAAGCTTGGTGTGTCTCCAGAATGGAGAGCTTGCTCTGAATAAATCAAAGGAAGGTCAAGCCAATGCCAATGGAGGCAGAGGAGCCGATTTGGAATCCTGTAGAGGCACACAGTCGGTGGGGAAATTCTGGGTGACGTATAAGACCCTTCAGCCCAGAGGGAACCCACTGACAATGTCTGGTTCGTCTCCTCATCTCCCCTAAGGGCTCTCGGCCTTCCTGAGAAGTCAGGGGGCGGTTACAACCCGTGTTGTGATTGAGGCAGAGTGTAGCAGGTGGAAGAGTGATGCCAGGTGGCAAACTACATACAATAGCTACTTGTCTCTGTGGTCCCACATGCTGGATGTTGTTTTGGTTACATTATAAAAAGGGGAAAACCCTTGAAATAAATGGACTCCATTTTCTCACCATCCTCAGGAGTCCCACCTCATGACTTCTCCACTAGGAAGGTATATCTTAATCACCCCAACTTGGGGGCTCTAGAAAGCAGGACAATGCTTAAGATCTGGTGAGAACATAAGGGCAGCCGGATGGTGCAGTAGACAGACCAACGACTCTTAAGTCAGGAGGCCCGAGTTCAAATCCAACCTCAGACACTTAATACTTCCTAACTTTGTGAACCTGGGCAAATCACTTAACCCCAATTGCCTCAGCAGCAACAACAATAAAAAGCAAACAAACAAAAAAGATCTAGTGAGCGTAGAAAAGTCATTTTGTTTTGATAAGCCTCAGTTTCTCCATCTGTGAAATGAGGCTATTACAACTTTTTCTACCTTCCTCACAGGATTGTAAGGAAAGCAATTTCTAAAGCTTCCACTGCCATGGAAATGTGAGTTATTCGCGATCAGGAATTCTGGTCTATATCCCAATCAGTGAGGGGTGGCATGGAAAATGTCAGTAATCAAGAATATTCAAAATGAAATAAATTGTAACCCCAAAGAACTGGAAAATGGCCATTACTTAGCAAGGGCAGCTTTCCTTGATATGAGATCACTTGCTGAATGATGTCCATTTTCCTGTTGCCTTCCACTTAAGAGGGAAGGGCACAAGGGAGAGACTGCAATTGTGCCTTAAAGCTATTGCTGGTTATGTCCGTAAGGCTGACTTACCTAAGACTGGATGGCAAAGTCCCATCTGCTTCGGGAGCCCCGGGTCACCTTAGTTTCAATTGAGACCTGGTTGCAGGAGCATCGAGCTTTGTAAAGGTGCCACCTGCCTAAGGCAGCCCAAGGAAGGTCTTGCCTCAACATCTGGGCCTTGATTAACCAGAATGCTCAGGGAAATGGGGCTTGTGGTTAAATATAAGTTTCTGGGTAGGTGAGTTGGCCTAAAATTTCCGTTTCAATTCTGGTAAACAACGCTTCTAAGCAGCATTAATGAGAAAACCCAAGGGAGGTCAGGGTTGATTTTTGTCTTTGAGGAGCAAAGATCGGCGCACGTGGCCAATCTGTCACCAGGGGCTAGATCTTTTGGAAATGTGAGCATTTACAACTCAGAAATGAGCAAATGCTACAGACTGAGACTGGATTTGTTGCTCTGGTGCCTTTCTACATAGAAGAAAGAGACGGATAAAATGTCAACACTGCACATTAAACTTAACAATGTATCCTGTGCCCATGTTTTCTTTTCTTTGGTTTTCCTGGTTGTTGACCAGTTAGGAGCCCACTCATCCCTACTGTATCACTTCCTCTCCATTCCCAGATGTGCACACGCCAATTCCAGGTCCTTGTCGCCTCTCACCACATGACTGCACTGGCCTTCTAAGTGGTCTCCATGGCTTAAGTCTCTCTCTTCTGCCAAGGCCATTTTCCTAAAGCTTAGGTCTGACCACGTCATCTTCCTTCACGAACTCTAGTGGCTCCCTATTACTTCTAGGAGCCGATAAAAACTCCTCTGTTTGCTACTGAAAGCTCTTTTATATCACGGGTCTTATATTTCACTCCCCTCTACACATTCTATGATCCGGTTATACTGGTTTGCCTGCAAGTGCCCAAAGGTGACCCTCCATTCTCTACCTCCATGCTTTTGCACTGGCTGCCTCCATGCCTGCAGTGCTCTGCCCCCCTCACCTCAACATCTTAGTTTCCCTAAAATCAAGTGTAAATGCAAACCTTCCTTCTCCCCTTCCCCCCATCCGAGTGTTTTTCCTGTTGAGATCACCTTCCGTTTGTGCTGCATGTGCCTCATCTGTATCTGGTAGGTATGTGGTTACTACCAAGGCATTTCCTGCACAGGAATGGGATTCCCTGAAAGCAGAGATGATTCGTCCTTTTTGGTATCCTCAGTTTGACAGCACACACTTAGTGACTTATCGAGCGAGCTCAGGTGTACCCCAGAAGCAGCTTTTCTTAAATAAATCCATACAGTCAACACATTTCTGTGTGGTTTTCCCCCTCCCTTCAGTTATCAGACCGTTCTGGTTAGTTGGTCTTTGCTGAAATTGAAGTATTACTGTACTGAGAAATCTGCTCTTTTTTTGGTGCTGCTGTCTTTAAGGCTTATCAGGCCAAAAGAATAGCTCAGGATAGGTGAGTGCTTAGAGATCATGTGACCATTACCCTTTTTTGGGTCTTTATTACCTCTCGAGCCACCGGTTGCAATCACCTCCTAGCTGACCTCTGGTCTCCCTTACCCATCTACTGGAAAACCCCACTGCCCAAATAAGCATGCTAAGCCCGATCTGACCTGTTGCTCCCTGCTCGACAATCTGCAGGGACTGCAAACTCCTCAACTTGCCACTTAAAGCACTTGATAACGAGCCTCCAATCTCTGTCTCCAAGCTTATTTCAAAATACTCTCTTTCCTCCAAATTACTGTGCACCTACTGTGCACCTCTTTATCTGGGAGCAAGAATGATGACATCATTGACGAGCTAAAGCCCGGATTCCTAAGCATAGATGAAACCGGATCTTCAAGAAAAACAAGACTGGAATCCCTCATGGGTCATACTTCTTAGCCACTAAGCTGTAACCGAGGCCCAAGAAAGGCCCCTCCAGTGGAGGGCTGGGGCACCAAAGGGCCCCCACCTTGTTCCAAACGTGATTTTAGAGAGCAACCTTCCACAAAGTTTTTCATAAAATACAATGGATTCCATAACCAATTAAGGTTCCTCAAAATCTGAGCACACATAGTTCTTGTACCAGTTAAATAGGAAAACGAAGGGAGAGAGAGAGAAAGGAAGGAAGGGATGAAGGGAGAGAGGGAAGGAGGGAGGCAGAAAAGAAGGAAGGAAGGGAAAAAGGAAGAAGGAAGGAAGAAGGAAAAAGAAAAGGGAAGGGAAAAGGGGAGGGAAAATGGAAGGGAAGAGAGGAAGCATGGAAGGGAAGAGAGGAAGCGAGGAAGGGAGGGAGAGAGAGAGAGAGGGAGGGAGGGAGGGAAGAGGGAGGGAGGGAGGGAGGAAGAAGGAAGGAAGGAAGGAAGAAGGAAGGAAGGAAGGAAGAAGGAAGGAAGGAAGGAAGGAAGGAAGGAAGGAAGGAAGGAAGGAAACAAGTATTTATTAAGTGCCTACTACATGTTAGGTACTATGATAAGCTCTTTTTAGAACATTACCTCATGTGATCCTCACAACAATTCTGGGGATAAGTGGTATTATTATACCACTTTACAATTGAAGAAAATTAGACAGAGGTTGGCTTGACCATGGTCACACAGCTAAGAAGTGTCTGAGGCCAAATTTGAACTCACTTTTTGTTCTCTCCAAGCCCAGCCCTTTCACCCCTCTGACCCCTAGCTGGCCATTAAGAGACAGAACATTTGATCTAGAATTACATAAGCTGAGTGGGAGTCCCTTCTCTCTATCACCAGGACTATCCATCTCCCACCTCCATGCCTTTGCATTGGTTATGTCACCATGACTAGAAGGGTTTATCCTTTAGCCTCCTAGCTCCGTTCTCTTCTACAGAAGGCCTTTCTCCATTTCTCCCTGTGATGGCACCTCTCTGAGACTACCATCTGTGTCATCAGCACACTTGGCCTATGTATGTGTCATCCACCTGTTGTCATCTTCCCAATTGGAAGGTGAACTGCTGAGGGCAAGTTCTCTGCTTCTGCCTTTATTTGCATAATGTGTTTGACACAGTGCCTGCCATATAGTGCACCCACAATAAATGTTTGTTGACTGGCTGATTGCTCTGGTCCTCAGTTTCCTCTTCTGTAAAATATAGTTGATGACTCTGGTCCTTTCCAATTCTAGAATCTACTATTTTAGTCAGGGAAAACAGCAAATGCACCTGAAGAAAGAGCTTTCTGGAAGCAACACAGATGAGAGAAATCCTCAAATCGTAGGCTACTGAAAGGAGGCTGAGGAAGTCCCTTGAATAGCTAAAGTTTCATGGATATGGAAGCCTAATTAGTTCAGGAGGAATCAAGGAGCTGAGTTCAAGTCCTGGGGCAAGTCTCAAGCTCTCTCAGAGCTTGGTCACCCAACTATAAAACGGAGACAGTGGTGCCTCCAATGCCCAGACTCACACGATCGTTACAAAGCTCAAACAAGACAGTGTTTGTAAAGTACTCTGTTGGGCTTAAAACATTAAGTAAATGTCACCTGGAATTACTGACCCAATTTGAAATAAGGGAAGTGAGCCAGCAGATCTGAATAACAGAACAGCAGCAGCAATAGCAGGAGCGGGAGGAGGAGGAAGAGAGTAGTAGTAGGTAGGGGAAAGAGGAGGAGGAGAAGGCGTTGCAGCAGCAGCAGCAGCAGCAGCAATAGTAGTAGTAGTAGTGGTAGTGGTGGGGGTGGGAATACTAGTAGTAGTAGGTATAGTAGTACTAGTAGAGGCAGCAGCAATTTTAATGATGAGAACAACTGACATTTTGAAAGTAGTTTAAAGATTGTCCCACTTGGCCCTCATAGCGGCACCATCTAACTCACCTGCAACTCACCAAAAAGCTGTCCGTTGATGTCCCTACTTGGCTTGAGTAGCACTAATACATTTACACAGAAGACCCTCTGAAGATTTAAATTAGACAGAGCTTAAAATGGGACATTTTGTCCACGAGAAAAGCCAGTTTGACAGAGAGTAGACTCGGGAAGGTAACTGATCAACATGCTATAGTCTCCAGTGAGAGCAGTAAGCATATGAACCCAGCCTCTCTACACTGGGGGCAGAGTTCCTGTTAGCTGTGCTCCTAGCCTAGAAAGAGAGAGAAGTCATCGAGGGGCCATTCGTTCAGGTCTTTGGCTTTGGCTTTTTGATTCAGGTTCTCCTGGGATAATACAGTTGAAAAGGAATCTGCCTTTGGCAAAGAAAAGGTCTCAGATTCAGTCAGCAGTTCGCTGTCCAGTTTTTGAACCCCAGGGCTCCTCAGGATCACCAATGGATCCCTCTGTAGCATTTCTCTTCATGTTCTGCCAGGAAAATGACCACGGTCTGGGCCACATGTTGTGATTGAGAAAGGGACATGACAGCTCTAATAATGAAGTCTTTAACATTCTTGGTGAGCTGACCAATAGGAAACCGGCCGCCTCAGGGAGCTTGTTGGCATGTCTTGACGCTCCCTGTCTTAGCCTGGGAATGCCATGGATCACGTCTGGCTTTCCAATCGGAGTCTATCTGAATCAGGATGGAAGACGATCGCCAGGACTGCCTCGCATTCGGGAGACAGAGGGATTGCCAGTTTGGGAGAGCTTACACTGCACCCAGCTTCTCTCACAGGAGTGTTACACGACATCAGAAATCATTACCTGTCAACCAGAAAGCAGAAGGAGCACCTACCTTTGACCCAGGTGGGGCTGTCAAGCCCAAGAAGGCATACACTGCATTATTTTCTCTGGCTTCAAAGAAGGCATCGTAATCCTAAGTGAAAAAGAAGACAGAGAGAATCAGGAGTGCTGAAGAACATGAAGGAAACAAATATGGCAGAGGGGAGGGCGGGGCCAACTTGGTGGCCCCTGGGTAAGACTGAGATACTCTGTCCTTGCCGTAGAGCCAAGCTTCTTAAATTTTGGGTCACGAACCCATACGGGGTCCCTTAACTGAACGTAGGGGTGGCAAAAAATTTGGCAACAGTAAAAGATATCAAACATTCCACCAAAATTAAATTCTTTCTGTAAAATAAACAAGCACATCCATCTCATTAGTATGCAAATTCGCTTTCATCTTTAATAAGTGGGAAAATTATATGTATGCCAAAGAATTGTTTTGAAAATGAATTTCTTTCTGATTTGTTTGATTTGTACACCCATTTTATATACCTATATTCTCAGGGTCACATAAAAATTTCTCAGGCAAAAAGGGGTCGAGAGTGGAAAAAATTGAAGAAGTTCTCTGTAGAGTAATCTCAATGTTAAAGTGCTAAGCTACCAGGAAATACAGCAAAGGGGCAAAGCTCAGGCCCACAACAGTCCCGGGGGCTTTGGAGGCAAAGCAACTCATAAATGCCTTCCTCCAGTCTGTGTTTCATTTTCAGCCAGTTTGGAACAAGCAGCTCAGTTGCATCTTGGGAGTTACAACAATCTCTTAGCGAGCAACGGTTCCCTCTCCCCTAAGCTTCCCCTTCCTCCGGGCTGCTTCTTTCCCATTATCCATCAACGAAGAAATGTTCATCAGCACCCCAGCTACTTTGACCTTCCAAGAAGGCCCTTGGGCAGAAGATGGATATGGTGAGTGTTGAGTTTGGATCCCGATGCGGGGCATCCGGGGACCTGAGCAACAACAATTAAATGTCTGAGAAGTTAGAAGCCAGGCTAAATCAGGGCCTGGAACACTGAGGATGGCTGAAGGTGGGGTTATAATCACCGTTACCCTGCCAGCCCCAAAACCTTCTCCTAAGTGACCGAAATAGTCACCCAAACAAGGCTGTAGGACATAACCCAAATTGAGTCAACCCAGCAAACAAGTGGCATTTTCAGATCTTGCCTGTAATTTTAAAAACTACAGCAAAGCAAGCCTGCCGTTCTGCCTGATTTATTAGAAGCGACAAAGCAGCCCTGATGTGTTTGCTTCTCCAAGATGACCTCTCTCACAGCTTGCCAAGTAGGCCCGCAGCTCCCACCACACATAATTCAGCCAGTGTTTAGGGCCCCCTGAGGCTAGAGGTGCCTCACCCCAAGAAGAAGCCCAAGTACTCATTACTCTCTTATTCTTGGCTCCTTTCAACAAGGAGGGGCTCGCTTTTGCCACATCCAAAGTTTTCTCAAGAAATCAAGGCATCCATTTATAAGCAATGTATTTCTTCAAAGGCACCCAACCGCCATCAACGCCGTCGGGCTTTGCGGGAGAGAGGGAGGGACGCCCCCAGATGTGAAGCTAACTGACTCCTGACATCAATGGCTCAGAAACAACTCGAGACAAATCATGGAATTTTACAGGCAGCCAGACCAACTCATACCCAAAAAGGAATCTGTAAGTAGGCATTCAGTCTCTGCTTGAAGACCTCAAGATAGGGGGTGGTGTTAACCCATTACCTCACCTCCCCAAGTATGATTTGAGATAACTCAAATCACGAGGAAAGGCTCCCTTATATCAAGCCTTAGTCTGCCTCTTTGCAACTTGTACCCATTGTCCTTTGAGGTTTAACAGATTAAATCTAATCCCTCTTCTCCCTATAATACCTGACTTGAAAGTAACCTCTACCATTTCAAAAAAAAGCTTCTCCAGATACTTTGGCCCAGAATTCAGTTTGTGTTGACGGTCTCCAAAAGAGCCAACAGACACCACACCTTGGTCTCTAGTAACAACTGTGAAAATAGGCGGTTTTCAAGATAACTTATAATGTGATCAAACCCCAGTCCGGGCTCCTGCTGCAGCCTGAGGATCTGGGTAAGAGCCCTTTGTCAGATGCTGGCTACTAAGGGCCACAAATCTAAGGGGACTTGAACGATCCCTCTTCCAATTCTAAGCTTCAGTAGCATTTGAGACATGAGAGAATTAAGTTTTGCTCAAAGAAAAAAAATCTTTTTTGTTTTTCCCACCTGAAAAGGAAGCCGGTGAGCTTTGGATTCCACTAGCACAAGACAGATGGGATCCCCAGGCCTTTCCTAATAACTGACAGACTCTCTTGTGGAAAAAGCTTGGTTGTGCCAGCTTGGGCTCGGGCTCTTTCCTGGCACTTCTTCCCCAGCTGCTGCTGCGGGTTGGCAGAGGGGAGAACAAGAACTGCCCTAACCTCACCTCCCCAATAAAGACTGGTGGCAAAGAAGGATGAGGTTAATGGATGTGAAAACATCCATCTGGGCACACGAACCAGACAGAGTGAGGGAATGAGTCAGCGTGCGAGCTAGTAAGGTGTCCCTTTGTCTCAAGGCCAACGGTGCTTACCTGTGATTTCTCTGCACAGAGGGGCCACTTAACAAATGGCTGTTGAACTAAATGATGTTCTGGCCGCTTCAGAATTATTTTAGGTGTTTAAGTAGTGCCTGTTGACTTGGCTCACGCTCTAGATGGTTCACGTCTGTCCCTTTTGTGTCTCCGATTAGACTGTAAGCGCCTCATGGGCGGGGCCTGTGTTTCAACCTCATCTTATCTCTACCTGCTGGAGTTCAACATGATACCAGGCACATAGCAAGGGTTTAATAATCTCCTTCTAACAATAAGGGGACGTCTGGCAGGGGGAATATCCTAACTTCTAACAGTCCTTTCAATTCTTTATAATGTCACAGGAGCAAGTAAATATTTGTTGAACTGAACCGAGCAAGTTCTTTTAAGCAGCCAATTTAAAAGATCAGTTAAAACAAGAGTGCCATATGGGCCGGCTCAGGCTCATGTGCATTATATGCAAAGAACCCAGCAAGACAAAAGAGGAAGATGAACCAACAGAGAGCAAAGGTTTACTGACCAAAATGAACCTGCCTAATCACTAGCTGGGATTAAAACGCAGATCTGTAGAGGCTACAAAACTTTCTCTGGCAATGACAGGGCTGACCTCCATTAAATGTTACTGTACCGAGAGGACTCTGACCGTGAAGTGGCTCCAGGGGCTCCTGGAGCACTATTTGAAAACTGCCTCCCCCAGATCTTCTAAAAAGGCTTCACTTCAAAAGATCACAAACTGTTAGTGAGGCTTCCACAAGAGCAGGTCAGACTCGACTACCCTCGTTTCATTTTTGGATGGGGTCACCAGACTGTTGATTGAGAGGAAAAAGGACTTGGTGTCTCACACATCACTCCATCAAAACCAGTACGTACAAAGAAATGAAAGTTTGATGGCCGACTCGAAGACGAAAAAGATCTCGAAAATCTCCTCTGTAAAAACAACTATGGATTGTGAGGAAAAATGAGATGGGCTTGGAGTTGATTTGGTTTTTTGTTTTTTACTTAGAGTAATGAGAAGAGCTGAACCCTTTCCAGAGGCTTCTGCTGTAGACATACCACAAATACAACATCTAGTTGTTCTGACTGGAAGAAATCGGGATGAAGGCTAGTAAAGGAGATCTGAGATCAAATCTCTGTCTGATGGCACTCCATTTTCCATGGAGGATTAATGCGTCTGACAGCAGACAGGCCAAAGAAGAATCCGGCCTTCTGAGAGAGCAATTAAAGGAGGGGAAAGGAGAAGCACTAGCTAGGAAATGTGCAGAATTCTTGAATCGTCCTTACCCCACGGTATTGGCACTCATTGAAGATCTGAGGGGGAAGCGGGTTCCCCGTGGCTGGACGACTTCCTTCAGGCACGTTTTCACGCATCCATTTCCGATTCTCTTCATTGGCTGCGATATCCTTCTCTTCAAATCCTATCTTGTTCGCTTCCAAGAAACCCAAGACATCTTGCTGTTTCTTCTTGATCTAGAACATAAAGGCCATCCCCCACACACACAAAAAAAACATTACCAATGAACAGACTTGATTTTAGACATGTTGATTTCAGGCCACATGAGAACAGACTAAAAGAATCAGAATGGAGAAGGGAGAGCCAATATAGCCACCCTCCTAGCAGACAGCCTGTTTCCCTTCTCATCTCTACTTACAGAAAGCCTTGAAAACAGGCCCCCAAAGCTTTTTCTGAGCCCCAAATTGTTTCACTCTCCTCACACGGCTGACAACCATGAACAGCCTTAAGGAATGGACCTAATACTTGATGAGACAGCCAGACTGCTCAGTTTATTTACAATACAGAATATTTTCAATATAAATGATCCTTGCCCAGCTCTTATACATGTTTAGGGTAGTGTGGCCTGCCAAGCGGGCATCATGTGATGCTAATCTTCTCATTCCCTCGTGGGGCTTAAACTGAAGGGACTGCACTGAACAGATGTGACGGAAAACCATACACTCCAGGCACAATTCGGGGTGAAATTTACACAGATTCTTTAACAAATGAAATGTGTATCTCCTACAGGAAAAAAAAGACTTTGGGATCACAGCCATCCTCTTTTGGACACGGATGCAATCTGCAAGTGGATGGAAGAGTCGCCCAGGAACGTAAGTCAATCTTTGGGAAGCCCCCTTCCCCCACCGACTCCCAACCCCCAGAACACCGAGCCACTTCTGGTCATGTGTCAGAAGTCTGAGATTTAAGGTACCTTTCCTCCGTGCCCCAGCACAGGGCAGAGGGAGGCAACAATTGCTGCCTGGAGGGAACAGCTGTTTCCCAGCAAGCTACACTAAGCCTCACGTCTGTCGTGCCAAGGGTCAAGTTTCTTTGAAAGAATGGAAACTCACACTGGCTCGGGAATGACTGACAAGGCTTCAGCTTTAGAAAAAAACCAGTATGAGCGTTCAGAATGCCAGGGGAAGAACAAAACCTTGCCCCCGATGCTGTGGATGACAAATCCAGAGCTACTTTAATGAAAGCAAACGTCAACCGACCACAGAATAGTTCAGGCCCGGGGGGTGACCTCATTTTATAATTGTGCCATTATGTTTTCACAATGAACACCTTAATAAGTCCCGAAAGAGACCAAATGCCGAGAGACAGATGTCTAGAAGCGACTGACAGCAACCGCTTTTTGTTACGGTTTGATAATAGGATACGGGTAAGAAGAAAGACTGCGGTATTAATTTAGGGGCATTATTATTGAATGCCTACTATGTGTAAGGTGCTGTCCAAGGTACCAGGAAACAAAAAGGAAACATATTACCACAGAGTCCCTTGCTCTCAAGGAGCTTACAATCTAGATGGACAGACAAGATACTAATATTAGCTAAGAAGGTAATGACGAGACGCAGCCTGCTGTGGTGACAGATTTAAGTCCTGCCTTTTTCCCAGAGAAGCCGGGTGAACGCAGACCAATCACAACCCCTTTAAAGACAGAACATTAAAAAACCGTTCTCTCAAAAAATATTAATTCTCCCTCTATTGCGCACCTAGCACTGTGCTAGTGCTCTGGGAAGAGACAGAGACATGTAATGCAAGGTCTCTGCCTTCAAGGAACTTACCATCTAGTAGAGGAAGACATGCATATCGATAAAGAAATAAATTAGGGTCTAAATAAAAAGAAAAAGAGTACATGAGAGAGGCAGTCCTGACTTCGAGTCACATCTCTGACACATGGTAGTGCCTCCAGCAACAGTTGAAACCTATAAGCTCCAAACAAGCTGCCCGTCTGAATCGGTGAATAGAATCTTCACGATTGGAATTCAGAGCACTGAAATCACAGATCCAGATCAAAACAAAAACAAAAAAAAGTCCAAAGGTACCAAAATCCATCGGGAAAGCCAAAATGCTATGAGAACAGAGGAGGAATAACTTTTTCATTTCTACTACCAAATTTAATAGTAACAAGGCAAATGCCAGCTATAGCAGACTTCACGCCATTGGTGTGGATCCATGATTTCATCAGGGTGGCCACTCCATCCACCAATACCGTCTGCAACAACTTCCTTCACCTTCGTGAGCCGTTGCGGTGAAAGAAATTCAACAGCTGGTCCCTTGTCTTCTGGTGATGAGCGTACATGGGGCCATTCCAATCTGGGAGAAACTGCTAGAGTTTCTGTTTCAACCTTTGAAGGCCCAGATTCATCTCTAGGCTACCAATCCCTCCCTCCAGCCATCACACAGCACCTGCTAAGTTGTATATTGAAGCATCAGAGCAGCAAGTGAATGAAAATGAATGGATGCATTCAGTCTTCATATCATAAGAACCTATATTATAGAGTTTGGACGTTGAAAAAAATGGAACAGCATTAAAACTAAGTTTTGCAGGATTCTGAGCATCAAGAACATTAAAACTCAAAGGAACCTTGTTAATAATCTAAAGCAGAGGTTAACCCTTAGGTCAGCCTCGACAGAAACTTTCCTTCTCCTCCAACTGGTACTGATTCTTTTCAAATGCCACTTCAGGAAAGTCCACTCCACTTCCAGCAGAGAGGGAGGGTAGAGGAAAAGCATAGCTGTTTACTGAGCCGCCTCTTTAAAATTTACCATGCACAAAACGAGCTGGCATTTCATTTCAACCAACACTGGTGGAGGCAAAGTCTAATGTGAAAGCCCTGCCCCTAGCCCCTGGTGTGCTGGCCTGATCCTCAGACTGTTTTAATGAATGTCAGCATGGGACCTTAACTCCCTGGCTTCTTCTTGCTCAACCCAGTCACCACAGCAAGACACACTTGTTTCCAGCTGTTCATTTTGTGATGTTTTCAAGGGCTAGGTCATAGGCAGTCAGACCAAAACTCTTTCTTCACATCTTCTCCTCATTCTAGCCAAGAGGCCAGAATGAAGATGGCCACAGACCCAGATTCTTTCTTGTCCCCTTGGGATCGCTGGACCACTCCCTTAAAAGGCCCCAAACATCTTCCTGCCACCAGGGAGAACACCTCAAGTGCCCCGCTGGCCTTTGTCCCTTATTCTCTTGACAAGGTGTATCTGCAGGGTTTTAGAGTGAGAAAGAATAAAGATCACTTAGTATCAGGATATTATTTGACAAAAGAGGAAATGGTGACCCAGAATGGAGAAATAACTTTCTCAAAGTCATACAGGAAATAAGTTGTTATGTACAAACCCCCACATAAGTAGGTGGGATCAAGTGAGAAGGAAAGTTAGTGGGCCCTGACTCTACACACACTGACGCTGGGGAAAGAATGAGAACAGCTGCTTGGAAGAGAATTAGGCTCCAGGAAGCCAGAGGAACGGGCAGCTCCCCAGCCACCCCTAGGTTTCGCTTTGGCCTTCAGCTCTGCTTCTTCCTAAGTTTGCGTTATCTGCTCCAGCAACTGGTTTTCCTCTTTTCACAGTGCACTCACATCTCCGCCTAGCTTCCCAGTTTTGAGCGGCCCACTTCGAGGTTGAGGCTCCACCCCCTCACCTCCCAGGCAGGGGGGCGGGGAGGGGCACAACCATCATCCATACCCCAAGAGGTCCCAAAGACTGCAGTCATGGTACCAACACAGCTGGGATACGTGACCCCAAATCTCTCAACTCCCGGTCCTGAAATCTCCCTACCATCACCCACCTATTTGAGCACACGCTGTTTTCCATTTTCCCATTTAAAAAACCAGAATTCTCTTCAGAACCTAGCAAGGCATAATTAAAGAACATTTGATTCCTAAAATGATACATAATTAGATTCAGATTGGAAGAAATACATCCCCAAGAAGTTTGGTATCTCTCACTTTCTTTATAAAGAGCCGCTAAGACCCATGGTGGTTGCAAAATGAAGGTCTGCCGATGACATTCCAGGTCACGATCAGCTCAGTACCGAGGTGAAGGTCGCTTTCCCAGAGGTCCCTCATGGCTCAAGTGCTCAGGTGGCCAAGACACCCCAAACAGCACGTCATGAACCCGCCTCGTCCAATCGGTCTCTTGGCCATATGACTGTGCATAGTTGTTTGTGTGCCATTTCTCCAATTAGATGGCGGACTCCTTAAGGGCCGGGACAACTTTTTTTTGCCTTTCTTTAGATCTCCAATGCCTGGCATGTAGTAGGTCCTCCACAGATTCTTGTTGACTTGACAACCTGACTGCAAGGGAGCTCTCTTGGTACCTTTCCACTATGGTCAGGACCAGCCAGCTTTAGGTGAAGATCCACATAGTACTTGAGGGAGGGACTCCTTCTTGCCTCCAGATCTCTCCTTCACTGATCCTGTAAATTTCTCCTCAAATGATTCATTTCTACAGCTTAATTGCTGCCCTCATCCTCACCTCCCACAGGCCTCAATGAAAATAGTCTAGGTAGGAAGAGGGAGAAATCCTGAAGCTTCATAGGTTATGGCCAGAAGGGATCTTGAGAGGCAACCGAGGCCCAGGAAGTCACACTAAAAGTTGCACAGGAAGTGGCAGTAAGAGACAAATCTAAGACTCAAACCCAACTCTACTTTGGCTCCAGGTCCGGGGGTCCTTCTTCTACCTGACACCTTTGGCTGCTGCAGTTTGGCCCGACACGCAACACAGCTGCCAACATGCATTCTGAGAGAAGGAGGCTGGAGAGGACTTCCTGTGTCTGGAGGCCAGGTACTGCCCAAACCTGTGCTTGGCACCACGAAGTAGAAGCCACAGTCCTAGCCTATGAGAAGGTTCCCATCTCCCTGGGGATATGGGCCACACATCCGCCCACAAGAGAGGCAATGACAGGGCACTAAATTGTCACATGGCCTGACAGTAAAATGAGGGTTCACACAGTCAATTTTCTGGACAGAGACCAGATGAGTAGATGGTGTTGATTTCCCTGGGACTCAGACAGCTTGGATTATACTTCCCTCTGATCTAGTCTCCCTTATTTCCTGTTGTTTTGTTTTTTCTTGGTGAGGCAATTGGAATAAAGGGACTTGTCTAGGGTCACACAGCTTAAGTGTCTGAGGCTGGATTTGAATTTAGGTCCTTCTATCTTCGGCGGGGGGAGGGGGGGTGCTCTCCACATCCCCCTCCTTTTTGACAGATCTGATCTGACTACATGAAAGACGTGGAGCCCTCAATATGCTCGGACTCCAAGCAAGGCTCAGCTCAGATGAATACAGGAAAGCCCGGAGGATACAATTTCCTCACAAGTTCTGCTATGAAAATCATCTCTCTCAACTGATGCTGTGGAATTATAATGATGACCAAGTTTGGTATTCAAGGACAGATATGAAAAGGCACCTTCCTCCCTCCTCTACCGAGGTGGGGGGCTATGCGTAGGAAACACTGCATACGCTATCAGAGTCGGTTGATGGTTCTGCTGCACTCCCCTTGGCCTCTGTTTCTTTTTTTAATCTTTGTTACAAGGGAAACTTACTGAGTAGAGGAGCGGGGAGGAATCTATCTGGAAATGAAGGTGATCTAAAAACACAAGAAATCAATAAACATTTTCTTTCAAAAAAGAAAAATGTATCTTTTGTTTTCCCTTGTTGAGAGCCAGGCCGGCCTAGACCAGGCGAACCCAGGGTTGTGTGCAAGGACTCCAGTCACATTCGCCGATCTTATCTCAATGTGATAATGACAACAGTAACCCCCATTTAGAAAGCCCTCTGACACTCTAGCGTGCCAACTGAGCACAATGCCGCTTATTCTTCCGAATAAGCTAGGGAGGGATGGCAACCGCCGCCTGATGGTGGTCCTAGCCACATAGGAAAGGCACCAGAGTACTCCCTGATGGGCAAAGATGGCAGCAATGGTCCCATCTGCCATCCATGGAAGTGACCCCTCAGAGGCACAGTACCCAGAGGATGGGCAAGGTTTTGGGCGTAAGCTGGGAGCCACGTGATTGCTACAGGTGCAGAGAAGGGGTAGGACTGGTATTCCTGGCAACGTTCTAGAAAAGTAGGGAGATGGCCAGCAAACATCTACATGGTTTGAATTCAACTGAATGGAGGGAACAAAATGGCTACTAAGTGATTTTCACTCAAGTGTAGAGAAATCAGGAGTCCCTAGAAGTCCAGAAGTATGTAAGGAAGAGTCCTAACAAAGAATATGGCACCTGCATGCATCTGACGCTATTGTGGATGGGGGAGGGGGAAGCTGCCAGGCTACTTAAACTATTTTCACATATCTGACAAGTCAATTGGGGGAAAGGGAAATCACTAGATGTTCTCAACAATTTCAATGATTTGTCCCAAGTAAGGGCTGTACAAAATGAATACTTCCCAGTGATTCCTCCTCTTGTAGTCTTGGTTTTCTTATTCATAAAGTGGGGATAACAATATTTGCAATGCCCACCTAGAATTATGGACTATCAGGACCATGGTAGGTCTTGTATCATATTACAACACGACACATGATGATGACCCACAACCAAGACACTCTACTCCCAGCAACTCTCCAAGCTTCTACATTACAAATTACTGGTATTGAGAGAGGACGTTTCCTCAGTGGGGATCTTCAACAGAAATGAAATCATAGGTCTAGGCAAAATCTATACCGGGCTTTGAAGATCACTTCTAATCCAACCTCTTCAGCACCCAACACCTCACAGAGAACAGCGGTAAGGAGCGGCCATCTGGCCAAGGTCCCACGACTGAACAATAGTAGACGTGGGGTTGAAATCTAGGTCTCCTTGTGCCCAATCTGGGGCTCTGTCTGTTTCACTAGGCACCCATCCTCCCCAGGAAGTGGAAGAAAGAATGGGCCATCATGGTCATCGGAGCCAACGTTGGTAACAGGTAGCAACGTACACAATCGAACCCTGTGACTAAATCTTGTAGTTTTATGGAGGCCAAGTGGCGAAGTGAAAAGCATGTGACCTACAGGTAAGAATCGTGACTCCACGATTTAGCAGGTATATGGCTCACTGGGAGATACTTCCCTCAGTTTCCTCATATGGCAACCTTTCCAGTTCCTTCCTCACTGGGTTGTTAGGGAAAGAAGACAATCAACTCTAAAGCACTACAGCAATATGAGTCAGGTTCCTAAAGTGGCAGGAAGTTAAATATGGTAATTCACCCCAGCCTCTGAATCCTCACCTTGGAGCAACATATTTCTCTCTGTTAGACTTTGCCCCAAGAAAATTGGAATGTTCTCCAATCTGCCCCCTTCTCCTCCCATCAGCTGAGACAGGGGCCAACCTGAATGGGACAGGACCAAAAAAAGCAGCACTGAAGACAGCTGCCGGGCTCCTACTTCTGGTCCCCTTGATTACCCAGAAAGCCTTGCCATATTTAGACAAGGCAAAAAAAAAAAAAAAAAAAAAAAAAAAACACGAATACTCCAACAGACTGATGTGAAGTCATTGGACAAGCAGATAAGCACCAAATATGGTAGCTAAGCTCTCCTGCTTGCAACAGACACTGAGAAGGAACATTGTAACCCCAACCTCAAGCTAGTACTGCTTAAACCACAAGCTGACTAGTAAGCAATCAATCGAAGGGCATTAGTGTTAACGACCCACATCCAGGGCCCAGCCCATCTGCCCAGCTCTACAGCCACTTGGCTTGTTTCTTTTCCCAGGAGGCGGCTGTGCAGGAGCCAAGACGATGCAATGGAAAGAGCTCTGGGATGAGAGTCAGGACACCTGGTTTCCAGCCCCAACCCCTAGCACAAACTTGGAAGGGATCTCGGGCATTTGGGCATACCCCAAATGGCAGGGGGCTATGGGGTGGGTCAGGCCAGATGATTTAAGGATTCTTCTATCAACACACCTCTGAGACTAGAAATCCTCACTCTCATCCTGGGGAAACTCCGGAGGAGCCTGAGACCTCTTCTGGAAACAAAGGTGTAAAAGGTTCCACAAGGACATTAGGTCATTTCCACCAAGATGGACACCCTCCCATAAATGTGGCTTGGGGCTCTGCCACACCTCCATAGAGAGTAGTCATGAGTTGTAGCAACCAAATGCATCTTACAGAGTAGAAAACTGAAGTTTTTCCTTACATCAAGCCAGAATCTGCTGCTTTGCCACTTGGACCAAATGATGCCCTGTGAAGGACTGTCCCGAGGAAACCTTGGTTCCCAGTACTTGAAGAGGCCTATCGTATTCCCCTTACAACTTCTCTTCTCCAGGAAAAAGCTGCCCAATCCCTTCCTCTGATCCTCACGAGGCCCAGTCTTGACCTTACTGGCTGCACTCCCTCAGATATTCTCCAACATAGCAATGTCTTCCCCAGAATGTGCTTTTCAAAACCGAACACGATGTATTAGATGCGGTCCGACAGCCAGAACTGGCACTTCCGGCATTCAGGCCACCACGATGATTTGCTTATTGCAACCCAAGATCAGAAGAGCATTTTGGGCTCCCGCCCACCATACACTGCTGACTTCCATTGAGCTTACGATCCACTGAAACCCCAGATCTTCAGCGACAGAACTACCGTCAAGCACTAGTATGGCACTTTACATTTGTCCCCATTAAACATCTTGGTGGCCTCGGCACAGATTGGAACATACATTTTTGGAAAGGCCATTGCAAGATTCTGATTTTCTTGACTATAAATGTTTGTTTTTTTCAACCGGGAAGGTGGAGAAAAGAAAATCTACTTTTGTTCATTGAAAAAATAAAATGAAAATTTTGAAAATTTGATTTGAAGAGATTTGGCCCGGGATTCTAGCCTGCTGAGATCATTTTTGGATCCAGACTCTGTGGTTCCAGATGGTAGCTATCCCCCTCTCCCTGAGTTTCTGTCATTTAAGAAGCTGATAAGCGTGCCAGCAATGCCTTTACCCGAGTCACTAATAAAAAGGTTAAATAGCACAGGATGGGGCACAGAGCTCTTGGGCACTTCACTAGAGTCAAGCCACCATTAAGAATTTCTTTACTTCTGGCCATTCAACTAACTGAATTGCCCTAAATCTCCTTTGGCCTAGCTCACACCTCTTCATCTTTAAGAGAGAACACGGGGAACAATAACATCTGTCAAAGGCTTTGCTAAAATCTGTAACATTCTTCTCATCTACTAGTCCAGTAATACGATTAAAAAGGAAAAAGAGGGGAGGCTTATATGCCCCATTTCTGAGGAAGTCATGAGGACTATGATCACTGCTTCCTCCCCTACTCTGCCCTCTCCTCCCCTTCCCTTGCCTCCTTCTTCTCCTCTCCTTGCTCCTCCTTAGCCCTTATCTCCCTGTACTTCATGCAGGAAGTACAGCAGCCACTCATGGGCCCAATCCCACTGCTGATCAGCATGGAAGCTTTGACCTAGACCGTTTCCCCAACCAGAGCCCGTGGTCCTCCTTAGGAAGTCCGAGAGTCCTCTACTACCAGGCATTCAGTGTCTTGGTGCCAGATTTAGAGCAGAAATGAAATTCATTTTAGTACCACTAACTCTGAACTCCAAACCTCATATAATCCACCAGTCAGCCTCAGAAGCAGCAGGGATTATAAATGGACACCATCATACATGGCTCTGCTTCTTTTTCTAGATCCAAACTCAACATCTCTTCCATAAGATCCTAAAACTTTACTAATCATGCTAGTCAAGACTGGAGGCCCCTGATTTGCAAACTCAACTTTCTTCCCTTTGAGGCAAATCAGGACTTTTGGTCTTCTTCAGGGCTCCAGTATTTCTATGATCCTCCATGATCTTCACACCCACCAGTTCTTTCTGTACTTGGGGGCAGTTCAATGACTATACCTGGACTGCTGAAATGACATCATGGGGCAGGTGAAAGTTCTCTTATTCTCTCCTTCTTTACTAACCTCAGGAATCAACTCACTGTTGGCCATCTTGCTCCCTTCTACCCAGTCCAAAGATTATTCTCTTTGACAGAGAAAACAGAAGCAAAATAATAATGGGACAACCCAGTTTCCTTTCTGGAATCAATTCTTATTATCCTATAAATGCTAGGCAACACACTTAAGCATACACTGATCCTCATCTTTTCCCCGACACAATTTCGAATACCCACTCTTGGTTGTCTTTGGCTTTCCTTTGCAGTTTCAACTCACTCTGAGCTCTGGAGGTGACACTATTCTTACTGGACCGGGCCACTTTTTTGTATTCATCTTTCATTAACTGCTCCTATTTCCACCTTCTGTTCAAGTCTTTTAAAAATCTAAGCTTCTTAATGAGTACCCTGTGTGTATCCACACTGGTTCCTTTAGACACCACCTCCCTTTTCCTACATAGCAACTGTTATCTCCTTGGGTCCAGAATTTCATGAGTGCTTTCTACCCAGCTGTCTTTACCTCTAGAATTTTTGTACAAAGGATCCCAAACGATCCTATCTCCAAAGCCTTTGAAATGTGCTATTCTGCAATCTAGAATCTATTTGGGAATTTCCCACTCCCTTATCTCACGCAATTTCATTTCCCTCAAGGCTCCTATTGTTTCCACCCCAGTTACCAGTTCCTCTGAGAATCAGATCCAGAATATGAGTTCCTCTACCTTTTGAAAGGCGGAATTACCATTCAAGAGAAGCATTAGATGTTCTACTTTTGACCAATAGCCGAAGTCTTCCATCACTAATAAGTCAATCCCCACGTGGGTGGCTTCTAAGAGGGAGTATGCATAGAAAATTAAGTTCTGGACATGGAGTCAGATAGTTCTGAATTCAAATCCTGTTTCAAAAATTGATTTTTACAATCCCCCAAGTCACTAACCCTAGGTTTCCTCACTGCAAAGAAAGGATAATAGAACATCTCAGAGGGTTTTACTGAGGATCAGATCAGACAATGATAGATACAAAGTAGTCTCTAAACCCAAAAATATATGAATGTGAGTAACTGCTATTCTTCTCTGTTTCTTCAAGTTCTCCTCTAGACTTTGCTATCCACCCAGAAGCTGAGCTCTCATGGAACGGGAGCTCCCTGAGAACAAGGACTGTCTTCCTTTTTCTAGTTGTATCCCCTATCCTTAGCACAGTGCTTGGCACACAACGCACAGTAAACGCTTTCTCATTCCCCCGTTCGCTCAGTCCTGGTGGCCTGTGGTATATTCCAGTGACGATACCACTTGTTTCTGTTTGCATGATCGGTAGCCAAATGCCGTCCACCATGTTTCCCCATCTTGTTCCTGGATTTCCGTCACATGAGTATACCTTGTTAATATGGAATTCAATTCCAATTCCCACCCTGCCCCATCCCCCAGCCCTTTTCCCTAACTGATTCCTTCTGACTCCAGGGAATATCCTTCCTTCCAGCTCTCTTTCTATTGCCCTAAGTCCCGAGGCCTACCTCACAGACTCTCAGTAATGCTCACTCCTTTTGCATTAGGAGCTGGAGTTCACCTTGCTCTTACCTACACTCTGTCACATTTGGATGCCTAAGGCAATGACTATTATTGTTGGCATCTTTCTTGAATTTTAGACATTTCTAAGGCTATTCTGCCTAGACCTTAGGTTAGACTACTCTCTGTGGTACCTAGCACATTTCCTAGCAGCCCAAGTAACAGAGCTTAATGTGTTTGTGAAAGTAACAGAGAGTCGATAATGTATTTGTAGAAGCTATTTGCAAATGTATGGGGCCTGTTCATTTTGGCAGAGATAGAGCATTCGGCAGATGCACATGATTTTCTGGTTCTATATCCAGATCAAGGAAGTCCCCTATCACTACTTTATCATGGCTCAGTGTGTGCCAGGCTTGTGATTGAGAGACTTCTACATTTCACCCAGGCTTCTGCATTAGCACAGGAAATCTTCCATTCTGGAAAAATATAAACATGACCTCCCCTAGGCAAAAGCCTTAAAATCCAAGTCGATTCAGCAAGCATGCGCTCAGTGTCTAGTGAATGCCTGTAGCATACAGTGGGTAAAACAGAGTTTGGTTCTTTCTTCTTAGCCCCCAAACATTTAAGCTTTGAAGTGGGCTTTGCAGTTCATGAATAAAATGGCTTCCACCTAAACGGAAACACCGAGATTAGTATAACTTCCTTTCAACTGTTGTTCTTTCTTGGACCAAATATTCTTTATTAAATTAAGTAGCTACACTGATTAGACAATTCTCCTCAAAACAAAAAGGTTTTTTTTTAAACCAAGGCTAGAGAATGGACGACGATTCATACAACTTTTTCACAGCATTCATTTCAACTCAACAGATGTTTATTATGAATCTACTCTGTGCATGCAGATAATTACCTGCTCCGGCACTTCCCACGTCAAGCCCATAACAGCTTATTTACAGAGGCAGCTAGGCGGCCTCCTGGATAGAGCCTTGGAATTGCTAGACTAGAGTCAGGAAGACCTCAGACATTTACTAGATGTGTGACCCTAGGCAAGTCACTTCACTCCGGTTTGTGTCATTTTTCCCAACCTTGCAAAGTTGTCATGAGGAACAAATGAGAAAATCTTTGGAAAGCGCTTAGCGCAGTGCCTGGCACATAGTAGGTGCTATGTAAATGCTTATTCCTCTGATATCACCTTCCTGATCGATCTCCTTACAATAATCCTGTAAAATAAGTATAATCAACCTCTATTTTTTAACAAGAGGAAACCGGGGCCCAAAATGAGAACTAAAGTGATGCCACAGTTTTATAAATCTTCAATGGAAAGGATTATCCAAAGCCCAAACTCCTCATTTTACTGAAGTGGAAGCTGAGGTCCAGGGAGACCGAGGGACTTGGCCGAAGTCATACGGCAAATAAGTGGTTCGCTCAAGATGGAAATTCAGTTCTTCCGTCTCTAAGTTCAATACTTCTTCTATAACACCATTCGACTGCCTATTTGCCCCCGAAACCAGGGGAAGTCCAACGAAATCATGAAATCAGCCGGATTAAGGAAGTCATTGAGGAATATACCAAAAGTCCCTCATATCATTCTAAGAAGGGTCGATTGTGAACACAAATACACCTACACACACCAACACACACACACGCACATGTACACACCACAGATGAGCTAGTTCCTAAATGACTGAAGTTGAAAACATTTTCTTTCCTATTCTTTGTTTCAAATGAAAACCACTCTGTGTTCCAGCCAAACTGGCCTCTCTGTTGTTCCTCACTCACAACATTCAATCTACTATCTCTATGCTTTTACACTTGGCTGTGCCCTGTATCTAGAATCTACTCCTGTCCTCACTGCTCTGTCTTTAGGACCCCCCAGCTCCCTTCAAAGCTCAGCTCACAGGCTACTGGAAATTCATCCTGATTTCCACCCCTAGCCCCCATCCGAACTGCTGGCGCCTCTCTTTGTATTTCTTTTTTTTAAAATTATAATAACTTTTTATTGACAGAACCCATGCCCGGGTAATTTTTTTTTTTACAGCATTATCCCTTGCACTCACTTCTGTTCCGATTTTTCCCCTCCCTCCCTCTACCCCCTCCCCCCTCCCCCAGATGGCAAACAGTCCTATACATGTTAAATATGTCACAGTATGTCCTAGATACAACATATGTGTGCAGAACCGAACAGTTCTCTTGTTGCACAGGAAGAATTGGATTCAAAAAGTAAAGTCCAGGAAGAGAAACAAAAATGAAAACAGTTTACATTCATTTCCCAGTGTTCTTTTTTTGGGTATAGCTGCTTCTGTCCATCATTGATCAACTGAAACTGAGTTAGGGCTCTTTGTCAAAGAAATCCACTTCCATCTCTCTTTGTATTTCTATTCGCTTCATACATATTTCCTATTTACTTACATGTTTATATGGTATCCATGCCCCCCCCATCCCTCACACCAAAAAAGAAGACTTAACTCCTTAACAACAAGGTTAGTTTCACGCCTAGCACAATGCCCAGTATATAGCAGGTGCTTAATGCTAAAAACATGATGACTTACTGAAGAGAATACATTTGATTTTTTTTTCCATTTTCAAGGTCAGATCAGTTAAAAGCCCTTTTATGGGGCGGAGGGGGAGGGCAAAATTGCTGTATTTTTTAAAAATCACCTTTTCAGTTAGACTTTTAACTAGATAGTAATGTTGCTGTTCACCACACTAGCCTTAACAGAAGTAGAAATGGGATTACAGTATGGAAAGAGAAGTGGAAGCAGGTATTTTTTCAGATTAAAGTGATTCAGCCCAATTTAGTCCTGTTGCTAATGGAGAGCACAAAGCAGGGCCTCCAACCTATACCACAAAGTGAAGGGGTCGGTCTTCACTGACCATAGAGGAAAACAAATTAGATCTGCAGTCCCAGACCTGAAGGATACATTCATTCTCTAAAATGGTACTAAGTTCCCCAAGCAGCTCAAGGTTTCACTTCCACTTATTCCAAAGTCTGGACATTTGCCTATTAAAACCACTGATGACCGCTATCTCGCATCAGTGGAAGGGCTATGCACACCATTGAAATGAACAGATCCTGGAAGCAATGCCGACATATTGGGGATGCGATAAACGCTCGGCCACTGTCCACACCCCTCACCTGAGCGACTCAGAAGCCTGTCGAATTTGGGGAGAACAAGAACAGATGGCATTCCTATGACCCTTGGGGATTCATGAGATCGCTTTGTATCCGTGACCTCATTTAATCGCAAGGGACGGGTGCTACAGATATTAGTATTCCCCCATCGTACACATGAGGAACCAGGGTCACACAGCTAGTGAGTGTCTATGAGAGGACCACAGGGTCAGAGGCTGAATGACATATGGCAAAGCCAAAAGTTCATCATTAAGTGACTGCCAGTGGGTGGCATCTTATGCCATTGAAAAAGGTTCCAAAAAGTTCTTACTTTGCTCAAATAGATCCAGGACCCTTTAAAACTTTTAGCTGGCCGTAAGGGAGTCACTATGAGCCTTTCCAAAAACTTCTTTGTAATTAAATATTGACTAGCCATCTGGACTCCTCCTGTAGTTCTACTCTGACATAACTCCCCTGTGTCCAGCATGTGGTTCTAAACATAGCAGGTGCTTAATAACTATCTGTTACTGCTCCCATTGCCATCATCCGAGGACCAGACTACCTAAGGAGTGGAGAGGCCCATCACCACAAAGATTGCCACAGAGGGTATGTTCTTGCATTATACGAAGACTAAGGCACAGATGGGTTAATATGAAGGGGTTGCTATCTGCTCCTGTGGAGGGTACAATTCTTTTAAGCACTAAGCAAGTAACTATCTAGCCGAGATTCTTCCATGTCGATATATCTTTTTAATTGTCTCAGAGGTATAAAGAGGCCAAAGTTGTGGGTTTTGTTCCAGGTACTTTCACACGGAGAGAAATTCTATTCACAACTCCAGAATACACCCTGAATCCTGAGAGCACCTTGGTCACAGACAACTCTGTAGTACTCCTGAAAAACTGCCACAAAGCCCACACCATCTGGACAGAGGTTGAAAGGAGACTGTCCTCACCAGTCAAAGGGTCCCCCAAAATTAATGTGCATTTACATACCCTGAAAATAAAAATGGGAAAAGTGATGCTCTTGTGACCACCCCATCCTTACCTCCAGCAGTCTTGTTCAGCTGCAGCTGAGATGGTGATATTTCATTACAAAAGAAGCAAAAGGGTCCTTTTCCCCTTTTGGGGGGAGCACCACAGACCCAGTGCAAATCTATAGGCCCTAAGAAAGGGTTTTAAGTGGGCACATTGCAGACTGACACTCCAGAGGACACATGCCAGGAAGGCATGTGCCAAAACATCCCGCCGGGGACAACCAAACCGGAGGTTTACCTCCTGCATATCAGGCCAGGTAGCTAACAATCCACACAATTTACCTAAGCCAGTCAAACCAGCTCAGTGAAAAGAAAGGAACCCCCAGTTCACATCTGAGGTATGATAGCCTCGTCGGAAACTCTAAGGTTTGTCCGCAACCATAACGGGGGGCCACAACTGCCAACGGCATTGAGTGAAAGCCCCCCGTGGCTGCTTTCTACAACCTCTGCCGGCATTCCCAGGGCAAAACGCTAGTCTTGCATATGAAACTCATCTGATCATAAAGGCAGGGTTGGATGATGAAAGCCTGCCATTTTATCACAGATCTGTTGGCGTCAGGTAGTATGCTAATGCAATTAAAGAAAATGCGCCCAGAATCCTGAAGGATGCATCTCCATCCTCTCCCACTTGCTTTCGGGAATCCCCTTTCTACGCAGAATCATTTCCACAAATAATCGCCGTTTTGCATTTCTAACTTCTATGACTGTAAAATTCCAGGTGTGCATTTGCACCAAAGGCCTGTGATGAAAAAGAATGATGTTACTGGAAGATCCTGGACCAGCTGGAAGGAAACAGTTTCCTTCTATAAACATGACGGTGTGTTGTAAGCATTTCCGAAAGTTGGTCTTGATTTAGAAAATGACTTACTCGAAGTAACACAAATTAGGGTTCCCCTGAAATACACCTCTTTCTAGACCCGGCCAGTTCTTCTCCAGAGGCCTTATTTCTAGGAAGCTCCATCTCATTTGTAATGATTTGGGGATCTTTTACTCAGGTATTATACAGAGAAACTTCTAATATCTGGTGTCCCTATTCAAAAGGCAGATCAAGTAAAAGTGCTTTGATTTTCTCAATTATAAGGATTAATTTAACAATTACTAAAAGAAAATGGGACCAATGAGATGAGAGAGGAGTAAGAAATCACAAATGCCAAAGTTTCCCAAATGGCAGTAGAATCTCAGCAGTAGAAAGGACTTGAGCAGCTGCTAAGAAAGCCCATATCTGAACAAGGGGCCCTTCTACAATATACCAGACAAGTAGCTGCCCAATCTTTACATGAATAACTTTGGGAATGGGAGAATAACCTCCTCTTATACTTCTGGATGGTCCTCATTGTTACAATCTTCCTTAGATTGAGTCAAAGTTTGTCTCTGATTTATCTTAGCTCTGCCTTCTGGGGCCAAGAAGACCAAACCTGATACCTCTTCCACGTAATGATGTTTCCATGTGACATCGCATTTGGATGTGACTATCATGTCCTCCAACCCCAGTTTCTTCAATCAAGTCTCCTGTCCAATTCACAGGAATACAAAGAAGGCAAAACCATAGTCTCTGCCATTAAGGAGCTCATATTCAAATAGAGGAGTCAACATGAAAACAACTATATATTCTGAAAGTGTCTGGTCAGATCCGTGCTCCGGGAAGATCATTTTGGCAGCTGAGTGGAGGATGGACAATTGGTGTATGAGGAAACCTGAGGAAGGGATACAAACAGAAGGCTATTTAAATAGTCCAGATGAGAGATAATGAGTGGCAGCTGTGTGAAAGGAAAGGGAGGCACAAGAGAGATGTTGCGAAAGACTAAATGATGAGATTTGGCCACAGATTAGCTATGTGGATTGTGTGCAAGTGGGGAAGAGAGGATACCACCTAGATTGTGGACCTGTGAGGATGGTGGTGCCCTAGACAGTAACGGGGATGCTGAGAACAACAGAGGGTCGGGGAGAGATGAGTTACTTGTGCAACATGTTTAGTTCTCACTGTCTATGGGAGATCCCATTTGAGGTATGCAAGAGAGAGTTAGAGATGCATAAATGTAGTTTAAAAGACAGAAACTAGGGATGACTATGGAGAGTTGAAAAACATCTTGATGGAGATACTGATTGAACACATGGTGGCTGATGAACTCACTGGTGCCTTTAGAGAAAGAAATTTAAGTTGGATAATGGATAAGAAGAAAGATTACAGAGGTTTAGAGAGGTATCAAACTTACCTCTTCTCCTTACCCACAAAACTCCCTAGTGCAGATTGAACCAGATCAAAATGTTAAGTGGAAAAAGTTTTAAAAAATTAATACAAGTACAAAGCAATAGAGATAATGTAAATTTGTGGGTTTCTAAGTCAATATGAAGCCAGGAGGGATCCATTTCTATGTAAGTTTGAAATTTTTGGTTTAGAAGACCATGAGAGGAAAGAAAGTGGTGTAGCCATTAAAGAGAGGAAAGATATAGGATCATCACAAACTGGGATGGGAGGATGAAGTGAGAGTTTTAAAGGCAAGAGAGTGGTTTACACGGGTAAGGAAAAAAGACCACCTTTTCATGGAAGATAGAAGTGAAGGAGGAGAGAGTGAGGGAAGATATCTGAGTGATAGGAAATGAGAAGGAAAAAGGGCTCTCATCAAATGGTCCATTTTTTCCCACTAAAATGAGGCAAGGTCCTCAGGTGAGAGGGACCGGGATGGCTGTGTCCATTGAGATTTGAGGAATGATGAAGCCATTTGGAAAAATCACCTAGGTGAAAATGGATCAATTGTTTTGCTGCAGTTAAGATTATGTACCTTAGATTTGTCAAGGATCTAGTCAGAACAGTTTCATGATTTTTTTTCTATCTCCATTCAGTAGCATGTGAATAGAAGCAAAGGCGCCCCTTGGTGGGAGTATTTCAAGACTGAGATTTGGCAAAGTGTTGATAGGATAAGTGGGTAAGGGATTAGATTGTAGAGTATGGTGTTGAATTGAACTGGGTGCACAGAAGAAAGAAAAGAAAATATAGGGAGCATTGAGGTGTTAGCCTGGGAAAGAACCGAGGACTTCAGGGATAGGAGTTCATAGAGTTCCTAAGGAGGAAAGGAGGAGAAGAGAGGGAGGGAGGAAGGGAGAGAGAAAAGGAGACAGACAGAGCTGATAAAAAAGATTATTATTAGAAAAGGAACTTCAGAATTTGTGAGCATGGAAGTGAAACGCTTGTGGGCGATTGGCAAGATCCCCTTGGATGACCAGCTCTATGTGTAGCTGAGGTCATGGGAATGAAGCAGAATGAGGAAGTGAAAAATCTGGGTGTTGAGAGAATATCAATATAGACGGTGAATTCCTTTAGTATGAGGATAGGAGTTGGGGTGGAGAAAGCCTATAAGCTAAGCAATGAACTCTCACTGAGAAAAGGAGAATGTCCTGGCAGACGATAACAACTACTAGAATCTTGATTGGGTGATAAATTTGGATTGAATCAACGTAAAAGGAGGAGGGATTGTTGAGTGACGGTGG
The DNA here is from genome assembly GCF_016432865.1 of Antechinus flavipes. Taxonomy (NCBI): domain Eukaryota; kingdom Metazoa; phylum Chordata; class Mammalia; order Dasyuromorphia; family Dasyuridae; genus Antechinus; species Antechinus flavipes. The sequence continues at coordinate 61,332,064 of NC_067404.1, read as the reverse complement.
GGAAAGTCTGGAAGTAGGAGCAGAAAATAGAAAATAAGGTCAGTCTGCTCTGGCCTATTCTTGATGAAATTATGCTGGCTCTTTGTGATCATGACTTTCTTATCTAGACATTTATCAACCTTACCCTTATACCGTGTCTAGCATTCTATAAGGAATCCAATTCAAACTCATTGACCCAGAGCTTCCAGATTTCATTCTGTTCCTTTTTTTAAAAAGTGACAATTGCCCTTCTCTATTTCTGTAATACTTCCTATGATTTTTCAAAGATCATTAACAAGAGCTCAACAATCACAGTTGACAATTTTTTCAGTGCCATTCACTTGCCGGGGTACTTGAGTTCCTCAAGGGCAGGGAGGACCACACTTACGTAAGTCCCTGCTTATCTTGGATTAAAAAGTTCATATGCTTGTCCCTGCATATGTTGGTTTCCCCCCAAAAGAGCATAAGCTCCTGGAAAGTTGTCTTCCTCCCCCCAGTGCCTGACACAGAGCAGGTGCTTAAGAAATATTCATCAGCTTAACTCCCTATTGGCCATTTTCCTTCTGTCCTTTTTAGCCCAAAGATCACTCTTCTTGGCAGAGAAAAGAGAAACAAAATGAAAAATGAGTAGTGCCATCATTTAACTTCTTCAACTTTGCAAAGAGCTAAACTGGATGCTGGTACATCTGTTGCGGGAGCCAACATTTCGACCTGGAGGCCAATTTTCCATCCTAAAAGACAGGAGCTAGCACGATTCTAGGCTAGCTCCCATGATAAGCTAGTGGGCGTTAACACGCATAGCGTGACTCAGGAGCGGAAAGAAATTTTCCACCTAAGGTATGACCTAATGACCTGAAAATTGACTAATTTGTTGAAAAATGTCTAGGCGCCCTAAGCAATTTTATTTACACGACACAGGTAAAGATTTTATTCCAGAAGACAATATTCCACCCCCATGACTTAGCAAAGAATCAAAGGCAACCCAGCCATGCCAAAGATGACCTTTCTGAAGCGTGGGCATGCTTGTTAGCAGTATCCTATAGGCAGTCTGCCCAAGAAGTCAAATGATGCCTCTGTTGGCTTCCTAGGAGACAAAGAGTTTCCTGGAAGATTTTTGCAGCTTTTAAACAACTCTGTGCTAAACAGCATTTAAAGTTTCTTCATTATAGAACTCCAAAACATTTTACCTACAACTCAGTGACCTGACCTGGGAGGGAAGGAAGAAATAGGGAGGCCTCCGTATTCCTCTAAAAAAACAAATGTGCCTTTATTGAAGTCTGGGAAAAGGACAGTAATATAAAATAATCAAAAAGTGATCTCCCGTTCATTATTGAAAAAAAGAAATGGCGAAAAGAGGCAAAACATCTACCTCCCCCAAAGGTTAATGCTACATGTGTCAGCAATCTGCCCACTTCAGGGCTTCCTGATGAAGTGCTTGGCACTGTTGGGAACAGAAAAACGGAACATGCTGCCCAACCCTTCGGGAGCTTCCAACTTACCTGCTCCCTCCAAGTTCACTGTGTCACACTCACTTGCCAGCTCCAAGGAAGCACGATTTCACTGATTTTGGTCCTCTTTCCCACTACAACTTAGCTAACAGTCTTCATGAGTTTAGATGACCCATGATGTCACCACCAACCCCTTCGATGTGGTGATGAGCCATTCTGGACGTAGTGGGGCTGGTCTTCAAATGATAGATGTCTAAGTTCAACGTCAAGTCCATAGGCTAGACCTTCCTAACTTGGTATGGCTTCAACAATCACCTCCACACCACGATGAGTAGAACATATTCTCCTCTCACACACCACTCGACATATGTACATACTTGTGAGTTGCAAGTGGATTTTTGGATATCTACATGTCGCTAAAGGGAGAGATCCGGAGCTCTGACTTCCTAGATACAGTCAGCTCCCAGTGTGGGAAACTTCCTTCACCAGTGTAGATCAACAGGTCTTGACCTACAAATTATATGCTCAAAGTGTTGCTTAGTTCACTGAGAGATTAAGAGATTGGTCCACACTCGTGAAATGAGGAGGCAGCAGAGGCAAGAAGATCAGCTATTAGATCATGCTGCCTGCCACAGTTACCAATAAAACTTTAGGACAGATTATTTCCTTCTCATTCATCCTAAAAACATGTATCCAGTACCTACTGTGTGGGGAGCACAGTTGTTTAATGCTAGGGGATATACTAAGGTTTACATGGAGTTTATGTGCTAGAGGAAGAAGACAAAATAAGACACACTCAAATAGTTGTCGTGCACAATATTACATTGGTTTTTTTCAATTTTTAGCTCATTGCGTGATTGAGTCACTTTTTAAGAAGCATATGCACCAGAAGTTACAATTCTGAGTTATATTTCAAAAGGTTTGTGCAGCAGGGTCTATGGCCTTTATCTGCGAAAAGCAAAAACTCTAAAGTACTGTGGTGAAAACCCCTTTCATCTAAGCTCCAAGAACACAGTTTGAGTGGTTCTTTTCAATTGAAATATATATTTGTTCCCAATGCTCAAGCTTTTTTTTTTTTATCCTTCAGCAAAATTGACTGAAAGAAGCATTCATGTCTCTTACATTTCAATTCCAGGATGGAATTCAGCTTTATAAAAAGAAAATGGATTTTTAAAAAGACTAGAATCAAATTCATTGAAAAGGAACTAAAGTGTTTTTACCAAATTGTTTAGAAGGCTTGGATATTTTTGTTTGCTTTTATCACTGGTTTGATATGGAGAGAATAAAAAGGAATTTTTAAAAAGAAGAATGCAACTAAGAGACCTAATCATTGTACGGCTTCTCAATGCCCCCCACGTATTAGTTTCAGTTGAGTAAGTGGTATACTTCAAAACCTATATATCTCTATCAATGGCAATGATGTGGGCTAAGTGACGGTAACCCTCTCTAGATGTTGAGATGTGGGCTGGACAATAGAACAGGTCTCTCCTTAGAAAAATGGGAGCTCCATCAAGCAGATTGAGAATTGACTGAGTAATTACATCCAAAGAATATTCAGTAATAAGGCCCTCTCAATGGGAAGGGTAGCCTCAAGTACTGGGCCTCAGGCGTGGTTGTTTGGTATTGTATTTTTTAAACATTTTTATCAGAGACTTGAATAAATATCCTCCATATCAAAGAGGTAATGATACAAAGCATAGCTTACCACTGGGAGATGGAAAGGAAATGCCCAAATATTTCTACCAATTGCAACATTGTGCTGAATCTACTAAGATGAAAGCTCACAAGAAGTGAATTTTCGAAAGACTTACACTCGGGTTCAAAAAATCCACTCCCCAATATCATACACGAGACATATACACGAGGCTAGGCTGGATGGCCTAATGGGAAAAGGGCTGGGCTTGGCGTCACCAAGATCCAAATTCAAATCCTAGGTCAGATATTTCCTAGCTCTGGAATCCCAAGCAATCTCTTCCTCATCTGTAACAACAACAATAGTAATTAATAACAGCTGGAGTGTGTGTGTGTGTGTGTGTATCTATAAAAACAGGGATAATAACTGCACTTATCTCAAAGGATAGTCATTGGGAAGATCAAGTGAACTAATGTGTGTAAAGTACTTAGTAATCCTTAAAGAACTGTTCAGATGTGAGTTATGATTATTATGATACAGCAGCTCACCTGATCGGAGCGGGGTTTAGCAGGCCACAATGTGAGTCAACCGTATAACATGTCCAACGGAACAAATATGACCTGAATGAAGCAGCATTCAGCAAGCTACCATGTCCAGTCCTAGAGAGGTAATCATGAGCCCCTTTATCTCATGTCTTAGACTACATCTATTCAGGTCTGGGCAATACCTTTTAGGAAGAGTAGTGGGGTGGGACAGGGCCTTGAGATCGTACTGTAAGAGACTTGGTTGAGGGAAGTAAGTTACGTTTAGCCTGGGAGAAAAATGTGGTTATCATAGACTTAGAATTGTAAGAGACATGGGACACGAGAAGTTGTCTGTCAGTAGCTGGAAGAGGGATGCCATTTGTTCTGCTTGACCTCAGAGGGCAGAACTAGAAAGAATGAGCCGACTTGCAAAGAGACAATCTGGCTAACTGTAAAGAAAAACTTTTGAACCATCAGAACTGTCCAGAAGTGAGGGAGATGGACTCACTATATAGGAAGGTAGTGAGTTCTCCTTTTCCTAAAGTCAGAAAGCAGAAGCTTGAGGACCACTTGTCGGGTATGTTATAGAGGAAGGTCTTGTTCACAGACAGGTTATTCAGACTAGAAAGCCTCCGAGGTGCACTAGGGAGAGTTCCAATGAGTCTTTAAAAAGACGATGCTTTAAACCAGAAATGGGGGACTTTTTTTTTCTGCCGAGGGCCATCTGGATATTTATAACACCATTCACAGGCTGTACAAAATTATCAACTTATAGAACTCAAGCAGTGGGAGGTGGTTGTCGCCTAAAGTTGCCTTGGCAGGACCAGATTGATTTCACGAGTCTTACACAGTCCACAAGCCGGACGTTCCCCATCCCTGCTTTAAGTGCTGCTTTAGATGATGCTTTAAATTTTGCAAAGCACTTGCCTCAGATCATCTCATATGTATTTACTGGGATACCCCAAAAGATTTTTGATTGGACTGCCATGGAAACTGTTTCCCCCAAACCAGTCTACAATCCCTCTATACCTTAGTATGAGATTGCAAGGTCGGTAATGGCCTTGCTCTCCATTTGGTATTGTTTGAAGAGAAAGCCCGATCTGTCACTGGGTCTGTATTAGAAACTTTCCCATCCTAACTGGGCCTGCCTGAGCCTGCCCTCCACTGTCACCAGCTATAGGAATCTCAGGCCACCTCCACACACTCATAAGACAGCAGATGAACACACTGCTTGGAATAAACCAATTTTTCTTTCTTTCTTTCTTTTTAGCAACAGGAACACAGAACTGGGGCTTAGGCATAGTTGGAGCTCTACTTTCTTATCTTCTGAATCAACTCATATCGCACAGTACAGAATACATCTCATTTTCCATTTCTCACTGAGGTTGTGCTAAGACACATACAGCAGAAAGGTGCTTCTAAGAATCAGTCTGAGCATCACTTAAGGTCCAAAGCATCGGCCTGATTAGATCACACTGAGCTGGACAGAAGCCAGAATTCCCGATCTCTTCGATTCCCCCACTGTACAAATGATTGGACCGAGAGTTATGACTGGGACCATTCTCAGAAACACCATGTCAATGAGTATGCAACAGGAGGCAAAGTTTATCTTTTCTACATACCACCTTTCGATTTTTTAGGACAACTCCATCTTTATCTGGCCCTAACCAGATCCCTGATTCGTGGAGGCCATTTTCCTACGCTATTTAAGATTTCTCTAGTTCTTCCTTTGGGACAGAGAGGTCATCTCTTTGGAATGATCAAGAGGCTGAAGAAAAAGGGTCCAGAGTACACTTCCACTGCAAGACATCTCCCTACTTAGAGAAATTCTGTCCTACACGTAGGGCCTTCCATGTAGAGGGAGCAGCCCGAGCCAGCTCTCTAGACTGACCACATATTGGACTATCCAAATCATTCTGATCTCAATTGACTTAAAGATTTAGCCACAGTAAAAAAAAAAAAGAAAAGAAAAGAAAACCTTCTTGCTGGTAAATGACATTTACTTAGGAAAAAAGACTTCTAAATCCTTGAGTTCTCCAAGCCTCCACTATTGTTGAATTTAAGTGTTTCTGGATGATCCCATGTCATTTGCCCATTAGTTACATCACTAAAGTGAGTGATTTGTTAAGATTAATAGGCAAATAAAAGTAAAATGGGGTATAAAAGTAGGAGATATTGAATAAAAATTAAGGAAAACTAATAAAATAAGAAAGAAAAAGAGAGAGGGAGAGAGACAGACACAAGCTAAAGACTAACTTCTGTAGCTACAGATCTGAAAATGAAAAACTTGCCCTTCAGTTCATGGGAGCAGAATGTGGCCCCAGAATTCTTCTTTTCAGAGGAGAAGGATGGAGGTAGAGGGAAGAGGTAGAGTAACTGATCTTTTAAAAATGTATACTTTACATTACCACACATAAACCAATAGTATACTTCCACATCAATTCCACTCAAGAATCTGTGAAAAGCAGAACCGGGGTTATACGTAAGTCCGAGATGGGAAAGGGAAGTAATTACTCGTCATTACAGCTGGGACATTTCCAACAGAGAAAGAACCTGAACCTGTAATTCTCCATTATATGAATCAGATGAACTGACAAGAAAAAAGAAATCCAACGGTTAAGACGTTCATTAGCTTTTATGAGTAAGCTTTCTGTTCACCAAAAGCATACATCTCTGTTGAAATGAGTTAAGTGGCAACCTACTCCGTCCCCTCTGAAAGTCAATGCTTCAATGTACAATGAGAACTAGAAAGGAATTCATTCCCTTTGACCTGGTGATCTCACTGCTGAGACCATATTCTAAGAATGTTACTGAAATAATAAGACTCAGCTAAACAAAAATAGTATTAGATTTGGAGCCAGAAGTAGTCTTCAAGGCCAACTAATACAACCCTCCTATTTTACAGAGAAGGCAATCAAGGACCAGTGAAGGAAAGTGACTTGTCCAAGTTCACAAAAGAAATAAATAGCTGTGTCTAGGATCCACTAACCACAAATCCAGTGGTCTTATCCCCTGTACCCTGATGGTTCACTCTGATCATAGCCGCTTTATGATAATTTGTAATAACCAGACAATGAGAACAATGTATATTTCCAGCAACTAGGAAATGGCTGACTCAACTATGATGAATGAATGCCATGGAACATTATTTCATCAAAAGAAATGACAAATAGAGAGAACAAAAAAATATGGGAAGCCTCTTATGAGGTGAGACAGTGTGAAGAAAGCTGACTCAAACACAATGATTCCAACCATGGAATTCTTCTGTGACCAAGGTGAGTGACTTTTTTTTAGCTGAAGCAATCGGGGTTAAATGACTTGCCTGAGGTCACACAGCTAAGTGTCCACGGCCAATCTGAATGCAGGTCCTCCTGAGTCAAGGGCTAGTATTCTATACACTGCACCAACCATGGAAACATCAGTGGAAACTCAATGGAAACATCAGCCACGGTTGGTGGATATGGAAGGAGGGGAGATGAAGTTCAGAAAGGACCGCAGAAATAAATAGGGAACCTTTGTTCACAGGTACTTTTTGAAAAGTCCAAATAAAAGCACAGTTTCATGTATGATTAGTCTTTCCTTTGTGTTTGTGTAGCTGAATATGTGTTGGTCGCTTCTAAGTTTAGAATAAATACATCAAAACCTGAAAGCTTTCTTATTCCTTCATCCCATATAGATACTGTGTGTGTGTGTGTGTGTGTGTGTGTGTGTGTGTGTGTGTGTCTGTGTGTATACACTAAGAGAACAAGCATTGATGAGTGCACAGTACCAGGTTTACAAAAGGCAATATGGTTCAATAGAAAGAGAAATGACTTTAGAGTCAGAGGACAAGGATTAAAATTCATCACCTATGGGACCTCAGATGAGTCACTTTACACATCTAGGTGGCATAGTGGCTAGAGTGCTGGACTTGGAGCTGGAAAAACTTGAGTTCACATCCTGACTCAGACATTAGCTAGGATCTTAAGTTCACCTCTCTCAGCCTCAGCTTCCTCATCTGTAAAATAGGCATAGTTATAATAACACCTCTCTTCCAGTGTTGTTGTGAGGATCAAACTGAGTTGAAGCTCTAGAGAAAAGAACTAAAAAGAAAATAATTAGTTAAGAAGTGAACACGGTAAGCTTTGCCCCGGAAAGAAAAAATCCGAAAACTGGACAGATCAAACAATGATTCTGGAAGACATTAAGAAATATCAGAACAAAATCAAAAGATTGAAAACACAGGAGAGAGATGTAAGATGTCACACATCAAAGACAGCTGATCTGGAAAATAGTTCAGGCAAGAGAATTTAAGTCACTGGATTTCCTAAAAACCCTAACCCACCCCCCACCTCCCAAAATAAGTCTAGACATAATATTTCAAGAAATAATAACAGAAAACTGCCCGATCTATTAGAACCAGAGGGCAAAGAGATGATAGAAATAATCTCCCCCTTAGTTCCTGAAAGGGAATTCAAAAGAAAAATCCCAGGAGTGCTATAGCCAGAATCCAGAGCTCTGGCATCAAAATAAAAATGCTGCAAGCAGCCACGAAGATTCAAGTGGCAAGTTCTTGGTTCACATACCAAGGAAGCAAAGTCAGGGTATCTCACAAGACTTGGTGGCTTCAACTATAAATGACAGGAAATCTTGGCGTGCAATATTCCAAAAGGCAAAAGCTATAAGTTTATGTTCAAGGATAACTTACCCTGCACAGCTGAATATAATCAAACTGGGGAAGGGGTGAGAATGGAACCTCTCCGGAACCTCTCCAGAACCTCTCCAGAATCTCTCAAGCATCTCCAATGAAACAAGCTGAGTGAAGTAGGAACTTTGAAATGAAAACATAAAAGTTCTGAGAAATCTAGAAAGGTAAATTTACTGGAGGAAGTGGAGGGGGCTATATGACAATGGACAGTGTCTCTTTGGAATTTTCATTTCTTCAAAGGGGATCAAGAAGTGAATATGAAAACCAGGGAAGATGGGAGTGCTTTGGTTCTATTTTGAGGGCATTAAGAGAGAAAAGAGAAGGAAGAGCAAAGGGAGGGTTACAATAAGATAGAAAAGAGGAAAGGGGACCACAAAAGACTATTTCTTATTATTAAGATATGCGGGGATTGGAGAGGAAGGGAGCAGGCATTAAAGAAATCTCACTCATATCTAAACTGGACAATGGCAAGCAAACACATAAACATATGGAGAAAGAGACAAGAGACAGAGATCAAAGACAGCAAATTTGGTGAGAAATGGGCAGGAACGCAGTGATGGGTTAAGAAAAAGGATGATATGAACTGATGCAACAATACTGTTTGAGGATATATTCTGATGAAGTGGATCTCTTCAATAAAGAGAGCTAATTCAGTTTCAACTGATCAAGGATGGACAGAAGCAGCTACACCCAAAGAAAGAACACTGGGAAATGAACATAAACTGCTTGAATTTTTGTTTTTCTTCCCGGGTTATTTCTACCTTCTGAATCCAATTCTCCCTGTGCAACAAGAGAACTGTTCGGTTCTGCACACATATATTGTATCTAGGATATACTGTAACCTATTTAATATGTATAGGACTGCTTGTCATCTGGGGGAGGGGGTGGAGGGAGGGAGGGGAAAAATCGGAACAGAAGTGAGTGCAAGGGATAATGTTGTAAAAAATTACCCTGGCATGGAGTCTGTCAATATAAACTTATTTAAAAAAAGAAAAAAAGAAAAAGGATGATACCAGGGAGGGTTTAGCCACAAGCAAATCCAACTTCCTGATCTTACAAGGATTAGTAAGAGAGGAACAAAAAGAAATATGAAAAACTATTATCTAAGAGTGATGTCTCATTTGGAGAAGAGCAGAACAAAGTGTGGCCTTTGACTGTAATGGAATGTCATTGTTCTGTTTTTTTAAATGATGAAAGAGACAATTTCTGAGAATACTGGATACTGGGAACAGAACAGGAATGAGCGGAAGAACACTTTATAAAAGGTCAACAACGCCATAAAGAAAAACAACTTCCGAATTCTGACAGATGACAGAAATGGACCAACTCCATTTCCAGAAGGACCAAAAGGAAGCGTGGTACTCATGTCCTGCCAGGGGAAGGACAAAATGTGCAGAAAGACACACGGCCACTATGTGGACTCATTTTCCTGCTTTTTTGTTACAAGTGGTTTTTTTCTCACTCCATTTTTAGTTTGGAAGTAGGGTGGTGGGAAACTTAGCAACTTAGCAACAATGATGTCCAAAAAGGAGATCACTGAAAATTTTTAAATGCCCAGCAAAAATTAGAAAAAGCAAAGCAAGAAGGACATTTTTTGAAAGTGACATTTGTATGAAATAGATTCAATCTCATGTATGATCTTCATTTTATGTCCTACTGTATATGCAGAAATGCTTTTTTGGGTCTTTTGAATTCCAAATAGAAAACATTTTTTAAAGCAAGCAAGACATACACATAGGCAGGCACGGACACAGGGTATGAAGGAATGTAAGGTAATATGCAATGAATGATAGCTTCTACATACTACTGGAATTCTTAAAAGGGAACAACTATCGTGACATCAGTTGCTAGGGGATAAAGCTATGGCCAAACCCAGCAAGCCACAGGGAACAGGGAGCATCTCTCTTTTCCCATTACTTCAGGATTTTCTGCCCTCTTGGATCTCCTCCCTCTTCCTAGCATCTAGATCTCTAGTCTTTGTAGAGTACTGAGGCAGAACTTGACCCGAGAAGCCTGGCCTCTTACTACTGACTGTTTCTCCACTTACTAACAAATCAAAGAGTTTTTTTTTTTTTTTTTTACTGTCAATTTAAAACTCTGAACATGAGCCACTAACAGACCTGTTCAGAACCAGTTGAGCAGCCAAGATGATTACATGCACACCCCCAATTTATCTTCCCTACTCTCACCTTGTCTGAGCCCTAAAAACAATAAAAGGATGGGAAAAGCCAGCTCGAGGCAAAGAACATGACGATGCTTGTGCACGTAGACATAACCAGAGAGTGTTCCTCAAAAGAAGGCAGCTGAAGTTTTCCAAAAAATACAAGTCGGTAGCTGATATTTTGACTCAAACACCGATGTCCAGCTGAGTGGCGACAGTCCAGCTGCTTCATAAAGCACTGCCTTGTTCTACATCTGAAATGCCTTTTTCTTTCAATAAAACCACATATGCCCCAATTCACATGTTAAAGACATTCCAGTCTTCACACACATCAGAGCAAAAGCAAATCTTATTCTTCTCCTACCATGAAATCCTCTGAGCTCGAACACCATGACCAAAGAAGCTTTCCAAGTTTCATGTCCATTTTTTCTTGCTTTCTCCTAAATGGTAGGCTTCAGACTGAGCCCTTAGCCTGGCACGGTCTCGAGTCCTAGAGAGAGGCCAGAATTCAGACCACCTTATTGCAGTTTATTTAATGTCTGATTTCACCTCTCAGTAGAACAGCCTTCCCAGGAGCTCTGCTCCTTTCCCGACTAATATGGGCTCATCTAACCGCATCCTCAGGATGCTCTTGAGGAGTATTTTGCTCTCATTTTTCCCAGTGCTTCTGGATCATTTAAAAAAATGTCTGAAGGAAGTCCTGAAATTAGGTTCTTTTTGAGCATTCTTCCAGGAGACCAATAATTACATCATCTCAACAAATTCTATATGTTCGTCCCATCGTGCTCAAAATAGTTTTTGTCTTATTTGGTGCATTTCTGAATTTCTGTGTCTTGTTTTTGCCATGCTATCATCATATATTTCTTCTGTCCTTTGTAACTAAATCCTAGCTTTTGGGGACACCCCTCTCTCCTGGTTCTCCTCCTAGCTCTCTGACCTCTCCTTCTGTCTCATTTGCTGGATCCTCTTCCAGATCACAGCCTCTAACTGTAGACATCCCTCAAGTTTCTGTTCTGGGCTCACTTGTCTTCTGCCTCTGCTACTTTACTTGGTGATCTCATGGGCTCCCTTGGACTTAATTACCATCTCTATGCCAATGACTCTCCATTGTAGCTCTTCTGCCTTAACCTCTCTTCTCACCTCCAAATTCACAAGAAACTTCAAGTTGGATGTCCAGTAGACATCTTAAACTCAATGTGTCCAAAACAGAACTCTCTTTCCCCCAAGCCTTCCCTGCCTCCTACCCTCCCTATAGAAGGCATCACCATCCTCCCAGTCCCTCAGGCTCCCAAGCTGGGGTTATTCCGAATTCCTCACTCTTTCTCACTACCACCTCCACATCCAATTTGTTGTCAAGGCCTGTCAATTTCACCTTCACATCTCTCAAATACATGACCTGCTCTCTTCCGCCACTGCCAATAGTCTGGTGTGGGCTCTCATCACCTCATTCCTGCTCTATTATAATAATCCTCAAGTCTCTCCCCACTCCAATCTATCCATGCTCCATTCAGTCACAACAGTAATTTTCCCAAAATCTGGGTCTAATATTCTAACTATGTGTAAGACATACACATGCACACACACACACACCTCAATAAACTGCCTGTTACCTTAAAAATCAAATACAAAATCCTCTGCTTGGCACTGAACGTCCTTCCCAACCCACTCTTTTTTTTCCTAACCCACCTTTCCAGTCTTCTTCCACTTTCTTCCCCAGAACATATTCTTCTATCCAATAACACTGGGTCCTGGCTCTTTCATGAACAAGACCTTCCATCTCTGGCCGTTCTCTCTGGCTGGTCCTCATGACTGAAGCACTCTCTCTCCCCTAATCTGTCTATTGACCTCCCTGGATTTCTTTAAGTTCCGATTGAAAGCCTTTCTTTTATTGGAAGCTTTACTCATTCCCTCAATTCTAGTATCTTATGATTACTCTCTATTTCTTATTGTCTCTTAGAACTACTTTCTATTTATCCCGTATACAGGCATACTTTATTTTATTGCACTTCATTTTATTGTACTTTGAAGCTATTACATTTTTTTGTTTACAAATTGAAAGTTTGTGGCAACCTAGTGTCAAGCGAGTCTATCCGCTTCATTCTCCCAACAGCACATGCTCACATCACGTCTCCATCACAATTTGCAAATTCTCACAATATTTCAAAAATTTTAACTATTTTTACACCTGTTATGGTGATCTGTGATCAGTGATCTGGGATGTTACTATTGTAATTGTTTTGGGGCACCACGAACCCACCCCTGAAGACAGAAAACTTGATGGATAAATGTGTGTGTTCTGACTACTCCAATAGCTTTCCCCCATCTCTCTTCCTCACCTTGGGCCTCCCTATTCCCTGAGACACAACAATAATGAAATTAGGTCAATTAATAACCCGACAAAGGCTTCTAAGTATTCAAGTGAAAGGAAGAGTCATTGGGGCAAACTTCATTGTTATCTCATTTTAAGAAATTGCCACAGTCACCCCAACCTTCAGCAACCACCTCCCTGAGCAGTCAACATCATCATGGAGGCAAGACCCTCTAGCACCAAAAAGATTACAACTCACTGAAGCTCAAATGATGGTTAGCATTTTTAGCAATAAAGTATTTTTGTATGGAAAACAAGGTTTTGCAAGGATGAATGTTAAAAACGATCTTTGCATGTATTTTGAAAAATAGAAAGCTATTATAAAAAAATAAAGTGCTTTTAAGTTAAGGGGTATATATATTTAGACATAATACTACTGTACACTTAATAGACTACACCATAGTATAAATATAACTCTTACATGCATTGGGAAACTTGCTTTGTTGTGAAATCTACTTGATTGCTGCAATCTGGACCCAAACCCACAATACCTCTGAGATAGGACTGTATAACTCGCTTTGTAGATACTTGTTGGCATGTCGTCTCCCCGCCTAAATCATAAGAGATTCTGAGGCCAGGGGCTCTTTTGTATCTTTTTATATGCATGGCACCAAGCACAGCGCCTGGTACGTAGTAGGTACTGATAAATGTTGACTGACTTCCTGGCCACTATTATGAAGAGTTTTTACCCTCTGTTCTAAGTGGGTGATTAGTTACTATTTCTCAAGCCACACAAACATACTTACCAGTTAGCCAACAGCCATTTATTAAGTGTTAACTATGTGCCAGCTACCATGCCAAGCAGTAGAGCAAAGGAGGCTTCCCGCCCCCAGCGCCACCACCAAAGAGCTCACATTCTAATGGGAGAAACAACATGCAAATGACTCTATATAGAACAGAAAATAAACAATATAAAAAGGGTAATGTCAGATAGAAAGTAGTAGTAATATGGGGAACTGGGAAAGGTTGCCTGCAGGGGTGGGATTTGAGCTGAATCTTCAGAGAAGCCAGGAGGTAGAGAGAAAGCATGCTAGACATGGGGGACAACCAGTACAGAGGCATGGAGATGGGAAATAAAGTGGTATGTCTGAGGAAGAGCAAAGTCTCAAAATGCACTCTTTTTGCAAGCGAGATGAACTACTGGAAAGGTAGAAACCAGTTGTTTGGGAAGGACTTTAGATGCCAAATAGATTCTTTTTATTTGATCTTACAGACGGTAAGGAGCCACTGAGGTTTACTGAGTAGGAAGGTAACATGGCTGGATCCTCACTTGTGGAAAATCACTTAGACGGGTGAGTGGAAAATGGACCAAGGAAGGCCAGACTGGAGTCAGGGACACCAGCCAGAAGGCTCACAGTGGTCTGAGAGTGAAACGATGAGGGTTATATATATATCACGATGATGTCTGTGTGAATGGTAAGAAGAGGACTTTTCCAAAACATGCTGTGAAGCTCAAACAGAAACCTACAACATCCCTAACTTTAAGCGGCCTGCATTCTAATGAAGGACGGCAACACATAAAAGGGAGTTTCAAAGAGGGAGGAACAACACGAAGGTACCCAATTCAGGGCCTTGTGGGGAAAGTCCTACAATCGGGAGCAGAACCTGGAGAGGAATGAAGAAATGGTTGACCGGGATCGCCTCCTTAAAATGAAGATGCTAAGAGCAACCAGCCAATTAGAGGGAGAGGACACAGGAAACAGAAGGAAAGGCCACAGTCAAGGATGTCAAAGACCGTACTGAAGTTGCAGGCCTGGATGAGAGCACAATGGTGCCCTTAATGGTAATAAAAAAGGTAGGAAGAAGGGAGGATCTAGGAGGAAGAAATGATGAGTTCTGTTTTGGACACGTTTAGTTTGAGATACCAAATTTGAGATATCTAAAAAGCAGCTGCTGATGCAAGACTGCAGGTCAGAAAAAAGATTAGGGCTGGATATATAGATCTGGGAATCATCTACATGGAGATTACTGAACCTACGGAAGCTTACGAAATCTCCAAGTAAGATAGTAAAGAGGGAGAAGAGAAGGAGGCCCAGGCCAAAGTTTTGGTGAGTAGGGCACCCAGTTAGTGAGAGTGACTTGGAGGAAAATCTAGCAAAGAAGACTGAGAAAAAGAGTCAGTCGGGTAGGAAGAGAACCAGTAAAGAGTAGTGTCATCAAAAAGAGAGAAGAGGGCATCCTTACAGAAAAGCATAACCAGCAATGTTAAAGACTGCAGAGAGGTAAGAAAAGCTCGGAAGTGAGAAAAGGCCATTCAATCTGACAATTAAGGAATCACTGGTAACTCTGGAAAGAGAAATTTCTCTTGGATGATGAGGTCAGAAGCAAAACAGCAGAAAGTTTAGAAGAGAATGACAGGAGAGAAAGGAGAGGCACTGGTTATAGATGACTTTTTCATGGAGCTTAGTCGGGTTGGGCATGAGAAATACAAGGCAACTGCTAGCAGGGACAGTAGGAAGGAGGGAGGACATGGGCAGCATTTTGGGAAAGAATGAAGATGAGAGTGAGGGCAATCTGCTGGAGAAGAAGGGATGGGATCAAAGATACACGTGAAGAGTTTTTGCATTGCCAGAATCCCTCTTCCCGGGAGATGGGAGCAAAGGAAGAGAGGGGGAGAAATATTTTGAGTGATGTGAGATGAGGAGGGGGAAAGGGAGTTCTTGGCAAGAGGCTTTCTTGCCTCAAGAAGCAGAGGTATGAAGCCAGCATTTTAGCTGAAAAGGTAGGTGGAGAAGGCATCATGGGAGGTTGCAGGAGGGAGGAAAAGGTTTAGAAGAGCTGCTGTGATGAGTGGGAGAGTGAATTATTAGGGAGGTGTAAGAGGATTGCCAGACTGCAGTGAAGGCAGAGTTGAGATTGAGTAACACAAATTTGTAGCAAACCCAGCCAGCAGTTTCCCAAATTTTCTCCATCTCTTCATCAGCACATGAATAGGAGCAAAGGAGGCTGATGGTGGGTGGGATTCAAGGTAAAGCTCTGGCAAAGCACAATCAGAGATGAGACAAGAGACTGGAATGTAGAGGATGACATAGAGCTAAACTAATTCCCCAAGAGATTAAGAGGGTTAAGAAAGAGAGTTTAGTCCAGACGGGGGTGATAGGCTGGGAAATAACTGAGCAATAGGGAGATTGAAGATCATACAGAAGACCAAGGGCTGTGTTCCTTTGTGGCTATAAGGCATTTGAGATACAAGAGAAGAAATGGGGAGATCTGGAATAAGACCCTGAAGGGGAGGGTCCAGGGGTCTGAGAGAAAGGCCAATTGGCAATGGGGAACAGGGTCCAGTGGTTGGGGGGACAAAAACACTAGGATGGGATGAATATGAGGGGGATACGAGTATGTTAAGCATTAAGAAATTTATCCAGGCAGATTATCAGTGATTGGAGGTCTCAAGGTTGGAGGGATATACCTAATTAGACCATCCAAGGTCCCGCCCTGAGAATCAATCTTGTGGCAGATGGTGATTTTATGTCCTATAATATACTCAAGAGGGCCTCCCAGTGGGCAGGAACAGGCAAAGGTGTGGCTGACGGGAGTAAAGTCAGGAAGCAAGAAGAGGTAGCAGTAGGGAAGTCGGCTTGGGAGATACCCACTGAAGGCCTGGAGATGATTTGGGGGCACAGACAGAGGCCAGGGGTGGGTTGCCAGAATCCAGTGCTATCAGACATCTTCCTGAGAAGAACTGGACCAAAAAAAGAGGCTGGAGACAGGTCGTAAGGACCGGAGCCTTAGTCTCAGCCTCTCTCCTGAGGTCTAGTCCTTCAGTATCAACTGCCTGAAGGATGATCTGAACAGCAGATCTTGCAGAGATCTCAAACTTACCACATTCCAAAGTAAAGCCATTGTCTCTCCCCCAAAGCTCTTTCTTCTTTCAAACTTCTCTATTTCTGTTGAGGAGATCACCACCCTTTCAGTCTCTCAGAGTCATATCACTATCTTGGCAGAACCTCTGAGATGAAGCCTTTCCTGATTCTCACCCCTCAGCTGCCCATCTCATCTCCCAAATCGCTCCGTATCTACATCTAGTTTGGATATACCTATATATGTGCGTGTTTCCTCCACTGGCTAGACTGCAAGGAGCTCCTTGAGGGCAGGGCGAGGTTCACTTGTCTTCAAATCCTCAACATAGGACAGTATCTAGCACATAGTGAGGGCTTCATAAATGTGTCTAGCTATATAACCTTACACAAGTCACTCTAACCACCTGGACCTCAGCTTCTTTATCTGAAAAATGAAAAGTGAAGAGCAAAATTTTTTTCATAGTCTTTTTCTCCACAGCACAAGACACAATACTTAGCACTTGCGGGGGAGAGTGGGGGGGGGGGGGAAACCTGTGATTTCATGGAGCTAGACAACTCCCACTGTGAAAACTCTCTACCAGTGCAGAATAGTAACTCTTGCCTGATACTCATTGAGTGACTTGCTAAAGATCATAAGGGCAGTGTGGATCAGAGGCAGAATTTGAACCCAACTGCAAACCGCTCTCCATCTTAGACCCCCTAATAAATACGTTAAAAGCAAATTACATTAAATAAAAAGCAAAATACGTTAAAAGGTTTCCCACCTTGAAACTGGAGATGTTAGATTATCTTAAAGATTTCTTTCAAGCTTATGACCCTATAATCAGTGCGAGAGGACCAGAAAGCTGCACTGTGGAACTGGGGAGATCCATGAGGAAACAGCAGGGAATGCAGGGTACGGGCCCCATCCAGAACCCTTGGCATAGGAGCCTTTGGCCTGGAGACACTGACTCTAGGGAGTTACATAGATCACTGGAGCTGATGGGTTATTCATTCCAGCCTCCCCCTTCCTTTTTGTTTTCCTCCTTCTAACAGCACCTGACTCTAGAGGATCGTGAATTGCTTTGCTCCCAAGTAGGGAGCTGGTCTCAGAATCCAGAGCCCCTGTGGAAAGCATCCCAGTGTTTTCTGACTGGGCACCACAAGCCAGGATAATATGGGGCAACAATCCAAGAGTGGCCCTGGCTCTCTCTCCTATCCCAGCATCATGGAAAGAGAAAGGAAAAAGTCAACTAGCCATAGTCTGATGAACCTTTGTCTCAGGTAAATTAAAAGGAGATGTGGAAAACCAACTTGATCGATACTCTCCCAAAACTAGGAGCGGGCATCTTGGTGGAAATTAGAAACATTGAAAGTATTTCAATTATTGACTAACTTTTCTACATGAGGCACATACCCAAGGCCACCTGAAGAATATAGGAGGAGCTGAGCTCTAAACTATCTCTGCTCCATTTTTGGTTACCTACCAGAATTCTGCCTGAACAAAGAAAGTAATTTGGCACGTGTAGGAGAAGTGTGGGAGGGAGAGTTAATCATTAATGTCAAACTGAATCAAAGATGAAATCATCTTTTGAACGATAGCCTAGAAACAGCACAAAGTTTCTCAACAGGATATGCAACAACAACAACAAGAACCAAAAAAACACCCCAGAAGCAATTAAGATTGGCCCACCGAATGAGGAAGCAGAAAAACAAACAGCTGCCATCTCTGACTATGCCAAGTTTATCAGAGGCCACATTCATTTTTTGAACCAGAGAGAACAGTAGCATTCTCCTGCACGAACTGTTACCAGAATAAAGATAACCAGAGAACTTTTGGGGCCGGGAAAAAGTAACATCCACCAGATTTTTCCTGGGATTTCCTCGTTGCTCCAGCCCTGCTAGAATTATCCAAATCAAACCCATCTCTTCAAGGCCCAGTTCAGGTACCTCGTGTCTGAGAAGCATGTTTCCCTTCCTCTCAACTCTCCTTTAGGAAACCTTACACAAAGTAGCATTTTACAATGGGGAAAGCATGGCATTTGGAGGCAGAGAATCTGGTTTCAAATTCTAGGTCAGCTACGTGTTGCGTGATTTTGGGGGATTATGGTAACTTCTGCTCTATTGTCATAGCTGACTCTTTGTGACCCTATTTGGGGTCTTCTTGTCAGAGATACCGGAGGGCTTTGCCATTTCCTTCTCCAGCTCATCTTACAGATGAGGAAACTGAGGCAAACAGGGTAAAGTGACTTCCTCAGGGTCACATAGCTGGGAAGTGGCTGAAACCAGATTGGCACTCAGGAAACAGCCTTCCTAACTCCAGACCCAGTGCTCCATCCGCTGCAGCGCCCTCTAGCTGCCCTCTCTTAACCTCCCTAGGTCTCAGTTTCCTGAAGATCTCTGAGGTCCCATACAAGTCTTAATTGAAAAAGTACACTCACAACGATGTCTCCTTTATCAGAATTCCTCCACCACTTCTAGTTCTGCATTGCTCTCCAATTGCTTTATGAGTAGGCAAACTCTTGTGCCAGCTACAATATAAGCTCTTTGAGGTCAAAGACTGAGTCTAGAGTGAGATCAATGTACATTAAAATGGTTTGCCCGTTATCTAGCACAGGGAGGGGCCCAAGAATATGTTGGTTGACTGATGCACATCTGGACAATTTGGATTCTGCTTTCTTCCCTATTGTTTTTTTTCTTTCTTCTGAATCCAGACTGGAATCCCAGGCTCTGCCATAAAAGAGCTACAATCTATTTAACCCTGAATGAATCACCCGCCTTCCCTGGAACTCAGTTTCCTTATCAATAAAATGAAGGAGAAGAAGATTGGAAAAGATTCATGAAGTTCTTTCCAGCTCCAACGTTTTGAAAGGGTAGGGGTTGACTGCATTATTAAAGATGCACTTCACTTAAAGAATTGACAAAAAAGATGTCATATGGGATGTCACAAGGGATAATACCTTGTCATATGAGAACACATCTCTATTGAATCAATCAATCTGAGGTATGAAGGAGGTACAGCAAGAAATCTGCTGGGGTGTGAACCCCTACATCGAATTCCCAATCCCTCTATTTTTGTCCGCCTGCATTTTTGATTTCCTTCACAGGCTAATTGTACACTATTTCAGAGTCTGACTCTTTTTCTACAGCAAAATCACTGTTTGGACATGTATACATAGATTGTATTTAACTTCTACTTTAATATACTGAACATGTACCAGTCAACCTGCCATCTGGGGGAGAGGGTGGGGGGAAGGAGGGTTGGAACAAAAGGTTCTGCAATTGTCAATGCTGAAAAATTGCCCATACATATAACCTGTAAATAAAAAACTATAATAAAAAAATTCCAAAAAAGAAGTCTGCTGAGATTGGTTGGGGATTCCAGTCACCCCCTTTGAACCTTTTAAAGACCCAGGAAGCTAGTTTGGAATCAGGGATTCAAGAATCTAGCAGCTTAGCAAGTGGAAGCTTCCAGTCAAACCCCCAAACAGTTATCATGTGAGGCAGAAGGAACGAGAATTCTTCACCCTCTAACTGTATCTTCCTCTCCTTCCACCGATCCCCTGAACCCTCTTCTCATGAACTTCAGGGGCCCAGAGGATTTGGACTTTTCATTGATGTTCTAGATGTATCCCCAGGACGGTAGATATTGACAGCAGAGCCTAATTTGGGAGCCCAAAACAGGCTGGATATGATGAGAAAAACAGATTCAAGGCTCTACAGAAAGTTACAACATGCTTAAGGGAAAGTTCATGAATATCCCCACAAAGAGGAGAAAAGGATTTCCAGCAACCAAAAGCTGGTTAGCCCTCTAAGCTTTAGTCTATTTTTCCTGGGACTCTATGTACTTTGGGAGAGTTTGTCACAGACTTGAGAGGGGGGAAGGGGGAGAAGTAGTGGAGATTATGTCTTCCTTCCATATAACTGGCAAATACGCAATTTCTAAAGTTAATTAAGTCTGCCTGACTAATTGGTATCAATATATAGCTTTGGAGGTGAAGCATACTGGTGGGGGTTCATGAGCTATAGCATCAAAGAGACGTTCTCAACCCCTCTTGGATATCCCTGTACTCTGAAGGGAGAACTAGCTACCATACTCTGGAAACCTGGAATGACAGGGAAAGGACTAGGAGAGTAACTCCAGAGCACTTTCTACAACATTTTAAGTTTCTGTCTCTCATGTGGTAGAAAGTATGGCAAAAAGGGTTTGAGGTACAGTAGAACACACACTAAATTTGGCATCAGAGGACCTGTATTCAAATGTTGGATCTACTTATAAGATATCTGACCTTGGCAATTTAAGTAATTTGTGAGAGCCTCGATTTCCTCCTCTGTAAAACAATGAGATTGGAATACATGTGCTCTAAGGTCCCTTTGGGCTCATATTCTATGGTCCTGTGCTCTGCTTTCGGATCTTGGGCTACAAAACATTCCAATATCCTATACTGATCGAACAGAAAGGGACCTTTGGTCTAACCTAACATTAAATGTGTACAGACACTTATGCCAATGAAGAATGAAAGAGCTACCTTGGTAGAACAGTCCCCAGTCTCCCTGCTTTTGAAATGCCATTCACCATGGTTTGCTTCACAAGGAATATGACACAATTCTTTTGAGTAGATGATTTTCTTAGTTCTGGCAGAGGGCCAGCCTCTCACGGGGCTTGACACACATGGATGTGCATCCTCCCACTCACAAGTGAAACGCATCCTATACTGGCATGATTCTCTTTCCATCATTATTCCACAATAAGGCATTCACTAACGGAATGATGGTCCGGGAGGAGTTTAAATCCAAGGTTAAGCATTTTGACTTCTTGGTCATTTTTCTTCAATCTGTCACCTTCATTTCTTCTCTTCCATTTAACTGTATGCATCAAAGAAGGCTGAGTACAAGGGCATAGGACCATAGTTCATTGATTTTGAGCTAAATGGAAATTGAGCAATCTGGTCCGATCCAGTCATCTCACAGTGGAGGAAACCAGAGTCCAGATGAGGGAAAGGACTGGCCCAAATCAGAGAAAGTGGTGAGAGTGGGATTTGAATCCAGGTCCTTTGACTCTCAGAGCAAAGCTTTTTCTATTATTTCTATTTCTCTTCCAGATATTCTAGAATATCTATTTATATCTAGATAGAGAGAGAGAGATAAGATGGATGTAGAAGCTACTTAGTGTCATTGATAAGACTGCCTCCAACTGGAAAAGAAGAGAGCATGAGCAGAGTAACTGAGAAAGGAAGACAAAAAACATCAAAGGACAAAAAACAAAAGAAGACGCCCCTTCACTCTGAAAAAAACCTAACTGGTGTCTGAACAGCACAGAGCTAGGCGAGCCACAGCCAGCTGATGGATGGATTCCCTTAGAGCAGAAGTAGCAAATGGCAGGTGGGACAGGCCTGTGTAGCTACAATATAATTATACTGAGCAAAATAAACAATCAAGTGTGGATAATACTACATTTTCAAATGAAGCCACTGTGCAACCTCAGGGAGCCTTATGTCTTCTGTGCAGATTAGTGGCCCCCTTGTACTTTTGATTTTGACACCACTGCCTCAGAAGAAGAAAGTCAGGACTTCCGGCCAAGATGGCGGAGAGGAGGCACACAGCTGTGTAAGCTCCGCGTTTTGTCTCAGAATCCATTTCATGACAAGCCTCTGAATTAATATTTGACTGAAAAAAACCCCACGGTTACCAAGAGAAGACATCCTTGAGATTCGCCAGGAAAGGTCTGTTTTTGCTCAAGGGTGGGGCCGGTTTTAAATCGGGCGCAGGCTGAGGGCAGGCAGCGGCAGCAAGAGCATGGCAGGCAGCTCGAGAAGATCAGAGAGGGGGTGGGGTGTGATTTCTGCCATCTCTGGGGGTGGGGAGGGGAGGTAGCTTTGCTACAGGATTGGATACTTTGCCCTGGCAGCGAGCCAGCAGCCCAGCAGAGAAGCTAAAAACGGGGAGGGGGGGGGGTGAAGAATACAACCTGGAGCAGCTGAAGTCTCTCTGGGACCTGGCCACCCCTCCCCCACAGTGTCTCAGCACGCTCTCAGAGTCTCAGAGCGCAGGCGTAGCACAGTCCTGCTAGTGCCTCGCTGCTGCCCCCGCAGTCTATAGAGGAAGCTCGGTAACACCAGCCAGCCCCTCCCCACAAAAAAGCAGACTCCATTTAGGGTTTTTTTTTTCCTTTTTTTCTTAGCCAGTTTGTCTTTGATTCTTCTCTGACAAAATGAGCAAAAAACTGAAAAGGACTTAACCTTTGGCAGCTTCTATACGGATAGAGAAACAGACTCTAAACCTTGAGGAGACTAAAATCCCCAGATGAATCCCCAAAGGAGGAGACCATCTGTTCCTCAGCACAGATGAATCTCATAGAAGAAATTAAAAAGGCTCTCACAAGAGAGCTAGAAGAAAAATGGGAAAAGGAGAGGGAGGCTTAGCAAGAGAGTCTGGAGAAGTCATCCCACTCATTTAAAGAGAGAGGGGTTAAAGAAATCAAATCCTTGAAAAATAGGATTAGTGAACTGGAAACAGAAAATAGCTCTCTAAAAAACAAAATTGGCGACATGGAAAAAAAATTCCATAGAACAAAAGAACTCAATTGGACAATTAGAAAAAGATGTTTAAAAAGTGAGTGAAGAAAATACTTCACTGAAAATCAGAATTGAACAATTGGAATTGAATGACTCGAGGAGACACCAAGAATCAGTCAAGCAAATCTAAAAAAAATCAAACAATGGAAAAGAATGTGAAATACCTTCTGGGGAAAACAACAGACCTGGAAAACAGATCCAGGAGAGACAATCTGAGAATTATTGGACTCCCAGAAAAGTATGATGAAAAAAAGAGCCTGGACACTATTTCCAGGAAATTATCAAAGAGAACTGCCCAGAAGTCATAGAAACAAAGGGTAAAATAGACATTGAAAGAATTCATCAATCACCCACTGAAAGGGATCCTAAAATCAAAACACCAAGAAATATAGTGGCCAAATGCCAGAACCCTCAGATGAAGGAAAAAATACTGCAAGCGGCTAGAAAAACCCAATTCAAATATAGAGGAGCCACAATAAGGATCACCCAGGATCTAGCAGCATCCACATTAAAGGATCGAAGGGCCTGGAATATGATATTCCGAAAGGCTAAGGAACTTGGTATGCAACCAAAAATACCTTACCCAGCTAAAATGAGCATCTTTTTCCAGGGAAGAAGATGAACATTCAACGAAATAAGCGAATTTCACCTATTTTTGATGAAAAAGCCAGAACTTAATAAAAAGTTTGATCTACAAATATAGAACTCAAGAGAAACCTAAAAAGGTAAAAAGAAATCTTGGAAACTATATTTCTGCTATAAAGATGTATAAAGAATACATGTATACCTTGTTCCAGAAACTAGATGTGGAAAGGACATTGTACCAGAAAAAGGGCAAAGTGGGGGTACTACATCTCAGGAAGAGGCAAAGGAAACCTATTATATCTGAGAGAAAGAATGGAGGGGGATGAATATAGTGGGTATCTTACTGCCTTCAGAATTGGCTTTAAGAGAAAAATTTTAGACATATTCATTTTATGGTGAAACTTCTCCTACCTCATTGAAAAGTGAGAAGGGAAGAATGAAAAGGGAAGGAATAAGCTAAGTGGAAGGGAATACAGAAACTGTGAGGGAAAGGGGTAAGATAGGGGGAGGAACTCTAAGGCGGGGGGAGAGATACTAAAAAGTGAGGGCTGTGAAAAGCAAGTGGTGCTCACAAGCTTAATACTGGGAAGTGGGGTAAGGGGAAAAGAGGGGAAAAAAGCATAAACAGGGGTTAACAAGATGGCAAGTAATACAGAATTGGTCATTTTAACCATAAGTGTGAATGGGATAAACTCCGCCATAAAGAGGAAGCGGTTAGCAGAATGGATTAAAAGCCAGAATCCTACAATATGTTGTTTACAGGAAACACACCTGAAGCAGGGATATACATGCAGAGTAAAGGTAAAAGGTTGGAGCAAAATCTACTATGCTTCAGGTGAAGTTTAAAAAGCCGGGGTAGCCATCCTGATCTCAGATCAAGCTAAAGCAAAAATTGATCTAATTAAAAGAGATAAGGAAGGGCACTATATCTTGCTAAAGGGTAGCATGGATAATGAAGCACTATCTATATTAAACATATATGCACCAAGTGGTATAGCATCTAAATTCTTAAAAGAGAAATTAAGAGAGCTGCAAGAAGAAACAGACAGCAAAACTATAATAGTGGGAGATCTCAACCTTGCGCTCTCAGAATTAGATAAATCAAACCACAAAATAAAGAAGAAAGAAGTAAAGAGGTAAATAGAATACTAGAAAAATTAGATATGATAGATCTCTGGAGAAAATGTAATGGAGACAGAAAGGAGTACACTTTCTTTTCAGCAGTTTATGGAACCTATACAAAAACTGACCATTTATGATACCTAAACCAGGTAGGCTGAAAACAGAGAAAGAAAATTATAGACCAATCTCCCTAATGAATATTGATGCTAAAATCTTAAATAAAATATTAGCAAAAAGATTACAGAAAATCGTCACCAGGATAATACACTATGAGCAAGTAGGATTTATACCAGGAATGCAGGGCTGGTTCAATATTAGGAAAACTATTAGCATAATTGACTATATCAATAACCAAACAAACAAAAACCATATGATCATCTCAATAGATGCAGAAAAAGCATTTGATAAAATCCAACATCCATTCCTAATAAAAACACGTGAGAGCATAGGAATAAATGGACTTTTCCTTAAAATAGTCAGGAGCATATATTTAAAACCATCAGTAAGCATCATATGCAATGGGGAAAAACTGGAACCTTTCCCAGTAAGATCTGGAGTGAAGCAAGGTTGCCCACTATCACCATTATTATTTAATATCGTATTAGAAACACTAGCCTCGGCAATAAGAGTCGAGAAAGATATTAAAGGAATTAGAGTAGGCAATGAGGAAACCAAACTATCACTCTTTGCAGATGATATGATGGTATACCTAGAGAACCCCAGAGATTCTACCAAAAAGCTATTGGAAATAATTCATAATTTTAGCAAAGTAGCTGGCTACAAAATAAATCCCCATACATCCTCAGCATTTTTATACATCACCAACAAAACCCAACAGCAAGAGATACAAAGAGAAATTCCATTCAGAATAACTGTTGATACCATAAAATATTTGGGAATCTATCTACCAAAGGAAAGTCAGGAATTATATGAGCAAAATTATAAAAAAGTCTCCACACAAATAAAGTCAGACTTAAATAATTGGAAAAATATTAAGTGCTCTTGGATCGGCCGAGCGAACATAATAAAGATGACAATACTCCCTAAACTAATCTATTTATTTAGTGCTATACCAATCAGACTTCCAAGAAAATATTTTATTGATCTAGAAAAAATAACAACAAAATTCATATGGAACAATAAAAAGTCGAGAATCTCAAGGGAATTAATGAAAAAAAAATCAAATGAAGGTGGCCTAGCTGTACTTGATCTAAAATTATATTATAAAGCAGCAGTCACCAAAACCATTTGGTATTGGCTAAGAAATAGATTAGTAGATCAGTGGAAAAGGCTAGGTTCACAAGACAGGATAGTCAACTATAGCAATCCAGTGTTTGACAAACCCAAAGCCCCTAACTTCTGGGAAAAGAATTCATTATTTGATAAAAACTGCTGGGATAATTGGAAATTAATATGGCAGAAATTAGGCATGGACCCACACTTAACACCATATACCAAGATAAGATCAAAATGGGTCCGTGACCTAGGCATAAAGAACGAGATTATAAATAAATTAGAGGAACATAGAATAGTTTATCTCTCAGACTTGTAGAGGAGAAAGAAATTTGTGACCAAAGATGAACTAGAGACCATTACTGATCACAAAATAGAAAATTTTGATTACATCAAATTAAAAAGCCTTTGTACAAATAAAACTAATGCAAACAAGATCAGAAGGGAAGCAACAAACTGGGAAAACATTTGCACAGTTAAAGGTTGTGATAAAGGCCTCATTTCCAAAATATATAGAGAACTGACCCAATTTTATAAGAAATCAAGCCATTCTCCAATTGATAAATGGTCAAAGGATATGAACAGACAATTTTCAGAGGATGAAATTGAAACTATTACCACTCATATGAAAGAGTGTTCCAAATCATTATTGATCAGAGAAATGCAAATTAAGACAACTCTGAGATACCACTACACACCTGTCAGATTGGCTAAGATGACAGGAAAAAATAATGATGAATGTTGGAGGGGATGCGGGAAAACTGGGACACTAATGCATTGTTGGTGGAGTTGTGAATGAATCCAACCATTCTGGAGAGCAATCTGGAATTATGCCCAAAAAAATTATCAAATTGTGCATACCCTTTGATCCAGCAGTGTTTCTATTGGGCTTATATCCCAAAGAAATACTAAAGAAGGGAAAGGGACCTGTATGTGCCAAAATGTTTGTAGTAGCCCTGTTTGTAGTGGCTAGAAACTGAAAAATGAATGGATGCCCATCAATTGGAGAATGGCTGGGTAAATTGTGGTATATGAATGTTATGGAATATTATTGTTCTGAAAGAAATGACCAGCAGGATGAATACAGAGAGGACTGGCGAGACTTACATGAACTGATGCTAAGTGAAATGAGCAGAACCAGGAGATCATTATACACTTCGACAACGATATTGTATGAGGACATATTTTGATGGAAGTGGATTTCTTTGACAAAGAGACCTGAGTTTCAATTGATAAATGACGGAGCAGCTATACCCAAAGAAAGAACACTGGGAAACGAATGTGAACTATCTGCATTTTTGTTTTTCTTCCCGGGTTACTTATACCTTCTGAATCCAATTCTCCCTATGTAACAAGAAAACTGTTCGGTTCTGCAAACATATATTGTATCTAGGATATACTGCAACATATCCAACATATAAAGGACTGCTTGCCATCTAGGGGAGGGGGTGGAGGGAGGGAGGGAAAAAAAATCGGAACAGAAACGAGTGTCAATATAAAGTAATTATTAAATAAAAAAAAATTTTTTTAAAATAAAAATTAAAAAAAAACTGACCATTTATTAGGACATAAAAACCTCAAACTCAAATGCAGAAAGGCAGAAATAGTAAATGCATCCTTTTCAGACCACGATGCAATGAAAATTACATTCAACAAAAAGCCAGAGGAAAGTAGACCAAAAAATAATTGGAAACTAAATAATCTCATACCAAAGAATGATTGGGTGAAACAGCAAATCATAGACATAATAACTTCACCCAAGAAAACGATATCAATGAGACATCATACCAAAATGTATGAGATGCAGCCAAAGCGGTAATGAGGGGAAATTTCATATCTCTAGAGGCCTAATTGCATAAAATAGAGAAAGAGAAGCTCAATGAATTGGGCTTGCAACTAAAAATGCTAGAAAAGAAACAAATTACAAAGCCCCAGTCAAACACTAAACTTGAAATTCTAAAAATAAAAGGAGATCAATAAAATTGAAAGTTAAAAAAACTATTGAATTAATTAATAAAACTAAGAGTTGGTTCTATGAAAAAACAACAAAATAGACAAACTCTTAGTAAATCTGATTTAAAAAAGGAAAGAGGAAAATCAAATTGTTAGTCTTAAAAATGAAAAGGGAGAACTCGCCACTAACAAAGAGAAAATTAGAGCAATAATTAGGAGTTACTTTGCCCAACTTTATGCCAATAAATTCGACAACTTAAATGAAATAGAAGAATACCTCCAAAAATATATCTTGCCCAAACTAACAGAGGAAGAAGTAAATATCCTAAACAGTCCCATCTCAGAAAAAGAAATAGAACAAACTATCAACCAACTCCCTAAGAAAAAAATCCCCAGGACCAGATGGATTTACATGTGAATTCTACCAAACTTTTAAAGAACAATTAACTCCAATGCTAAATAAACTATTTGAAAAAATAGGAATTGAAGGAGTCCTACCAAACTCCTTTTTACAACACAGACATGGTACTGATACCTAAACCAGGTAGGTTGAAAACAGAGAAAGAAAATTATAGACCAATCTCCCTAATCAATATTGATGCTAAAATCTTAAATAAAATATTAGCAAAAAGATTGCAGAAAATCATCCCCGGGATAATACACTATGACCAAGTAGGATTTATATCAGGAATGCAGGGCTGGTTCAATATTAGGAAAACTATTAGCACAATCAACTATATCAATAACCAACCAAACAAAAACCATATGATCATCTCAATAGATGCAGAAAAAGCATTTTATACAATCCAACATCCATTCCTAATAAAAACATTTGCGAGCATAGGAATAAATGGACTTTTCCTTAAAATAGTCAGGAGCATATATTTAAAACTGTCAGTAAGCATCATATGCAATGGGGAAAAACTGGAACCTTTCCCAGTAAGATCTGGAGTGAAGCAAGGTTGCCCACTATCACCATTATTATTCAATGTCGTATTAGAAACACTAGCCTCTGCAATAAGAGTCGAGAAAGAGATTAAAGGAATTAGAGTAGGCAATGAGGAAACCAAACTATCACTCTTTGCAGATGATATGATGGTATATCTAGAGAACCCCAGAGATTCTACTAAAAAGCTATTAGAAATAATTCGTAACTTTAGCAAAGTAGCAGGATACAAAATAAATCCCCATAAATCCTCAGCATTTTTATACATCACCAACAAAATCCAACCGCAAGAGATACAAAGAGAAATTCCATTCAAAATAACTGTTGGCAGCATAAAATATTTGGGAATCTATCTACCAAAGGAAAGTCAGGAATTATATGAGCAAAATTACAAAAAACTTTCCACACAAATAAAGCCAGACTTAAATAATTGGAAAAATATTAAGTGCTCTTGGATCGGCCGAGCAAATATAATAAAGATGACAATACTCCCTAAACTAATCTGTTTATTTACTGCTATGCTAATCAGACTTCCAAGAAAATATTTTAATGATCTAGAAAAAATAACAACAAAATTCATATGGAACAATAAAAAGTCGAGAATCTCAAGGGAATTAATGAAAAAAAAAAATCAAATGAAGGTGGCCTAGCTGTACCTGATCTAAAATTACATTATAAAGCAGCAGTCACCAAAACCATTTGGTATTGGCTAAGAAATGGATTACTTGATCAGTGGAATAGGTTAAGTTCACAAGACAGAATAGTCCACTATAGCAATCTAGTGTTTGACAAACCCAAAGATCCTAACTTTTGGGATAAGAATTCATTATTTGATAAAAACTGCTGGGATAACTGGAAATTAGTACGGCAGAAATTAGGCATGGACCCACACTTAACACCTTATACCAAGATAAGATCAAAATGGGTCCATGATCTAGGCATAAAGAACGAGATTATAAATAAATTGGAACAACATAGGATAGTTTATCTCTCAGATTTGTGGAGGAGAAAGAAATTTGGGACCAAAGATGAACTAGAGACCATTACTGATCACAAAATAGAAAATTTTGATTATATCAAATGAAAAAGCCTTTGTACAAACAAAACTAATGCAAACAAGATTAGAAGGGAAGCAACAAACTGGGAAAACATCTTCACAGTTAAAGGTTCTGATAAAGGCCTCATTTCCAAAATATATAGAGAATTGACTCAAATTTATAAGAAATCAAGCCATTCTCCAAATGATAAATGGTCAAAGGATATGAACAATTTTCAGAGGATGAAATTGAAACTACTACCACTCATATGAAAGAGTGTTCCAAATCATTATTGATCAGAGAAATGCAAATTAAGACAACGCTGAGATACCACTACACACCTGTCAGATTGGCTAAGATGACAGGAAAAAATGATGAATGTTGGAGGGGATGCGGGAAAACTGGGACACTGATGCATTGTTGGTGGAGTTGTGAACGAATCCAACCATTCTGGAGAGCAATCTGGAATTATGCCCAAAAAGTTATCAAACTGTGCCTACCCTTTGATCCAGCAGTGTTACTTCTGGGCTTATATCCCAAAGAAATACTAAAGAAGGGAAAGGGATCTGTATGTGCCAAAATGTTTGTGGCAGCCCTGTTTATAGTGGCTAGAAACTGGAAATTGAATGGATGCCCATCAACTGGAGAATGGCCGGGTAAATTGTGGTATATGAATGTTATGGAATATTATTGTTCTGTAAGAAATGACCAGCAGGATCAATACAGAGAGGCTTGGAGAGACTTACATGAACTGATGCTAAGTGAAATGAGCAGAACCAGGAGATCATTATATACTTCAACAACGATCCTGTATGAGGATGTATTCTGATGGAAGTGGATTTCTTAGACAAAGAGACCTAACTCAGTTTCAATTGATAAATGATGGACAGAAGCAGCTACACCCAAAGAAAGAACACTGGGAAATGAATGTAAACTATTTGCATTTTTGTTTTTCTTCCCGGGTTATTTTTACCTTCTGAATCCAATTCTTCCTGTGCAACAAGAGAACTGTTCGGTTCTGCACACATATGTTGTATCTAGGATATACTGCGACATATTTAACATATATAGGACTGGTTGCCACCTAGGGAAGGGGGTAGAGGGAGGGAGGGGAAAAATCAGAACAGAAGTGAGTGCAAGGGATAATGTTGTAAAAAAAATTACCCTGGCATGAGTTCTGTCAATAAAAAGTTATTATAAAATAAAAGAAAAAAAAGAGAATATTTAATAATAAATAAATAAATAAAAAGAAGAAAGTCAGCAAAAGGTTTACCCAGAAGCCTCTGTATCCTCAGTTCTAGCTCACAAATGGATCCAACAAAACAGCTCAGATGGGTAGAGGATGGGTCAGGGAGCTATTCCAGCTATTCTGGCTATTACAATCCCCTGAAGATAGTGAGCTCTACGGAGGTCAGGCTTTGTCTCCGTTAATCCCACCCTCAAACTCCAGCCCACTAATGGAAGGAAGGAGTTGAGAAAAGGGGTGATAGTACTGGATAACAGACTCACAAAAAAAAATTCCATGAGGAAATAGGACACCATGTATGACTGAAGAAGGAAAGAAAAAAAAAAAAAGGAATCAGCTGACAACCCAATAGTAGCATTACTTTAAAACCACAGCTGGAAACTGTGCATACCCCTTGATCCAGCAGTGATTCTACTGGGCTTATACCCCAAAGAGATACTAAAGAAAGGAAAGGGACCTGTATGTGCCAAAATGTTTGTGGCGGCCCCGTTTGTAGTGGCTAGAAGCTGGAAAATGAAAGGATGTCCATCAATTGGAGAATGGTTGAGTAAATTGTGGTATATGAATGTTATGGAATATTATTGTTCTGTAAGGAATGACCAGCGGGATGAATACAGAGAGGACTGGCGAGACTTACATGAACTGATCCTGAGTGAAATGAGCAGAACCAGTAGATCATTATATACCTCAATAACGATACTGTTTGAGGATGTATTCTGATGGAAGTGGATCTCTTCGATAAAGAGAGCTTTAATTGATCAAAGATGGACAGAAGCAGCTACACCCAGAGAAAGAGCACTGGGAAATGAATATAAACTGCTTGCATTTTTGTTTTTCTTCCCGGGTTATTTCTACCTTCTGAATCCAATCCTCCCTGTGCAACAAGAGAACTGTTCGGTTCTGCACACATATATTGTATCTAGGATATACTGCAACCCATTCAACATGTAAAGGACTGCTTGCCATCTGGGGGAAGGGGTGGAGGGAGGGAGGGGAAAAATTGCAACAGAAGTGCATGCAAGGGATAATGCTGTAAAAAATTACCCTGGCATGCGTTCTATCAATAAAAAGTTATTTTAAAAAAATCACAGCTGGATCTTCAAAGACCAGTTAGTCCCGTAGCTTGTGTCTTTCCCAAAAGGAGAGCATCTCTAGTGTCCATACGGCAATGGGGTCTCACAAGAGGGGGCAACAGAGGCAAGATCACATTTACTCTGAACACATTTATGAAGCTTCTGTTGTGTGGAAGGTCCTAAGCAAAACACTCAAGTCTAATTCAGCTCCTGGCTTCACAGAGCAATGTGGAGAGTTGGTGTGACTATAAACATGTTTAATACTAGGTAGGTTGTGATCAGGGAGAAGGAGAGCCAGACCATGTGCTCTAGGACAATCTGAGGCCAGAAGGCAGCTCGCATTCACCTGGGGTTGGGGATCAGGTTAGGGGAGTCATTTGAAGAGTCTGTCATTAAAGGACCTTCAGAAAAATGGACAAAAAAGTGGCCCAATTAGAGTACAATACAATCCATTCATTAATAGGGAAGAGAGAGGTTAGTTCCATAAAAAGCCCTACAATCACTTCTTTTTAAGCTGCCTGGTTTGGTTTCCTAGAGGGATGGAGCATGTGTTGATGTGACGGGCAGGCTGGAACTTGCCCATCTTAAGAGCTTGAAGCAGCTTGGCACACGGTTTTTAAACTTGAGCTCTGATACGGGAACCCTCCAATGCGTTTCTAACGAACTCTCCTGGATATTCCACCTCCAGAATCCCTGGGAGCCAGGCCAGGCCAGGGCTGGGAAAATATAATTGAATAACATTCTTGCAATTTGATCCTATTAGGATGGAACCCAAGGGACGGTCTATTCCTATCCCTACATTTCAAGCCATTTGAAGAACAATTTGCATTGTACTCCTTCATTTAGGTGGACAGGTTGGATAAAGTGCTTTAAAGAT